>NC_048567.1:25452376-25554876 GCF_013265735.2 Oncorhynchus mykiss
TACTGCACGAGTGGCACATCCCCATTCCCCTGAAAAACCCAAATGGAGCTGGTGTAAAGTTTTTAGTTGTTGCATTATGTGTAAAGGATGGCAGCACGACTTCTGTCTACATGAATCTGAGTATGAGTATTTGATGCCTGTAGTGCAGAGTTTGAGATAGAAAACAACAGACATAAGTTCAATGTCTCAACTGCATCTGTGCCACACCATAATATAATACAATACACAAATAAAACCATTTGTAATTCTCAAATCCTGAAAAAGTTGCCATATTTGCATAGAGTTATATAGAAAATGAAAGCAACAGGCACCAGTTTTCAACTGCATCCACACCTGTTGAATAGCAAATCAATATAACCCTTAGTGCCTGACCACTGAGAATACAAATCATTTGTTTTGTTTTACCACAGGAAAAACAGTCTAGCAAAAATGCTTAACATCCTAAGCTGCATAGTTGGCAAAAATGCTAAAAACAACAAGCGCTAGCTCCTGTTCAAGATGTAGGCTACTAGTATTATGGTAAACATTCCATTAAGCTCATGTACAAATATAACTTACTAAACAAACAGAATTTACAAATTATGTTCACAAGGAACATATTAGGCCTACACTACTTTTAAGTAGCCTAGAAACGGAACAATATTTACATACTTTTAATGTCAGAAGCAGATCAGAAAAACACACACCTTCTTCCAATGGGAAAGAGGCGGGAAAATAATGTTAAATGGTGACGTAACAGTTCACGGAAAACGGACTGAACCATTCTACAATTCTTGGTCGTCATATTTTCTTATACCAGCTCTGCTCAACTCAGATGACTTGCATGGATTTTTAGAAATGAATGATACACCAGCATAGTCATGGTAAAAGAGTAAAGCAATACCACAACAGATGATGAATTCAGAAATACAGTAACCCAAAGTAAACTAGCTCATTGGGCCATTCCAATCTACATAAGATCACTATGCTGAATCAAAATAAAAGCAGCAGTCTAGGTGTCATACCTGTTCCTGTTGTAATGATGTTTTCCCTACTAATTGAGACCCCCTGGGAAACACTGACACAAACATTTGTTCCTACTACTTTAAAGTGGGGACGGAGAAATAGCGGCGGTCCATGCACTTACTATAAATTCCTTGTTTGTTGTATTATACATTGCTCACCAATACACATTTTAGAGTGGTTATTAGCAGAGTATACATGATTCCAGTTTTAGTTCCAAGAAGCTGGCAATTTCTTCAACCGGGAAAGTAGATTGTACTGTTTTATTGGCACATTAAACCATATTGCACACTGTAGTTGGATAGTGGAGAGTGCTAAAACAATGACATCATATCTGAATTCTGCCATCTTCATGCACATTCCGTTGACAATTACTTGCCTCACAAAAGTTACAATATAAAAGACTCAAACCTTTTGCCTTCAAACCCTTTGGAGCAGAGACCGACAACAGAAAATGGATTGCATCATATGCATGAGTCCAAAACCACCCGGTATCATAGAATTGACTTGATTTAACTTTTTTGAACAACCAACCAACATATAAAGCCTCCATACCCAACTTCAGTATAGGTGTAAACTACAGATTCACGATAACAGTAATAAAGAGGGCTTTACTGTACCTGCACATTACACTTTTCCCCTTGAAATCCACCATTAATTAGCTATAAACATTTCTCCTTTATTTCTAATTGGCTCCTATTTGTCAAGATACAGTTAAAGAGAATGCTTAATTAATTAAACATGAAAGTAACACCTTCTGTGAGTGTATGAGAATACAGATGCCCCTCTGAAATCCTGGCTTCCATCAGATTTGTTCTCTTTACCATGTTAATTAGCACCTCACAACTGTCCCCTTTGCAAATGAGGAGTAGGTGAGGAGGTTCGGGATTTGATGACTTAAAATGCACAGAGCTAACGAGTTGTTCATCCCCTCCACAGCTGTTAAGGCAATTGAACCGCCTCTACTCCGAAGGAGAGGAGCATAGTGCTGAAGGCCTCACAACTGTTACAGCATCTTGGGAACCTGAGGAAGGCCGCAGTTAAGTCCAGAAACGGGCCACAGTATAATAGCCACCTGTAACTTACAATTCCGGAATTAGATCCAAAAATGTGTGCTTTTTTATAACTTATGTCACTCTAGGAAAATTGTGAAAAAGCAATAATGAGTGAAGGCGGGTGTTAAGACCACTTGATTATTTGCGTGAGCTCTGTTAGACCGTGGTGCCTGTTATAAAGACGTATACCGGTGTATTGCAGCGTTTCCCATCTGTCTCTGTGTAAAGATGGTCAAAGAAGAGGAGTATCACACATTCAGACCTCCTGCTATGTGGGTTGCCTGGTCCAGAGAGGAGCAGGTCACGACACCTGGAATGGCAGATCCCTGTCTTAACATTAGCAGTATCTTATAGTAATACACAGTTATTAATTGAAACCTACAGTAGCCCAGGTGTGTCACATCTAGGCCTACTCTGTCCCCTATACCCTGACACATCTAGGCCTATTCTGTCCAATATACTCTGCCACATCTAGGCCTACCCTGTCCCCTATACTCTGTCACATCTAGGCCTACTCTGTCCCCTATACTCTGTCATATCTAGACCTACTCTGCCACATCTAGGCCTACTCTGTCCCCTATACTCTGTCACATCTAGGTCTATTCTGTCACATCCAGGTCCTACTCTGTCCCCTATACTCTGTCACATCTAGGCCACATCTAGGCCTACTCGAATTAGCATAATAAAAAAATCCACATCAAAATCCATCTGTTTAAGATAGAGATATCTGGTTTTTGCATTTGCTACATCTCAATTCACCTCATCCACCGATGAGACCATGAGACACCCTGAAAATCGTTCTTCTACCGAAAACGTCTGTAGCTTCCGAACGGTTTGGGCTACAAACTAAATTGACCCCTCTATGGAAAGACGAGACATTCTATGACCCCCACAAGTGTCACGGGACTCGTCTGAAGTCGGTACCGTCGATGTGCCAACTTCTGTCTGTAGCGTCCGAACGGTTTGGGCTACATACTAATATGACTCCACCATTAGAAGGTGAGACTCTCACTAACAAGTTTGGCTCTACAACACTGAACTTTCTTATATCGCTCAGATATAGGACAGACAAAATATATTTCATTTTTTATTTATTTTTTGCCATGTATGAATGTGTAATTCAATACGTTTCTATGGACTAATAGCAGTAAGGACAAATTAAATCCATCAAATACGTTTTAAATAAGAAACATTTATACTTACAGGGGTCCTAAAATTCAAAGAGAAATAGCTAAATGATCCATGGCATGACCATTTTAAAACAATTCCATATCTTAGCTTAGTAGAAACCTGTGAATTCAATGTGAAATCAACAAAAAATGTATTTACGTTAGTTTAAAGTTGGGCGAAAGACGAAATGCCCATGGGATTGATGATTTTTTTGCAAATCGAATCAGTTTTCCACGTTGATTCAACGTCATCATGCAGATTATTTGGGTTGAATTGACATGGAAACAACATTGATCCAAGCTGTTTTTGCCCACGTGGGTCATCACTCTTTCCACAAAAAAACATAAAGTCCCCAGTACAACACACCACGCCAATGTCGGTTTACAAAATAACCTCAACCTTGAATATATTAACTGTAATTCATGGAACAAGTGGTGACACACTACAGTTAGATAATGAAGCGATGGCGGTGAATTGTGATGTGACTTTTTGCGTGGAGTCTGTTTTGGTCACTGCCTAAGTGGAGCCATCGAAACGAGTGGTTACTGTCGAGTGGTGTTGTTCATCGATGAGTTATTGCTTTAAAATGAACGCGGGGAGACAGGTTTAGAAAAGGAAAATGGGTTCAATGATTACTTCAAATAACAAGAGGCCACTTGAGCTAAATTCCTAGAATGTGAACAACAGGCCACAGACTGTAAATAGGGATGATTTGTTGTTCAGCGTAATGGTCTCCCTCACCGGGTGAACAGTAAGTACTGTGAGGTTGTTTGCCTTTGGAGAGGAGAACCACGGGTAGATTCATCCTCCCATCCCATGGTTTGTGGGTACAATACCCTGCTGACCAGAGCTTATCCTCTTAAAGAGACATGTTGCACAATGATGAGCGTATAGTGGGCTGCATATGTATGCTGGGTGAGGTTTACACATACAATTGTGTATCGAGTCAACTTCCTCGTGTTAATAGAAAATGTGTTGTTTATAGACTTAAAGAAATGGCTATGGTGGGTCTTTCAACTGTGTAGTTGCTGGGGAACATTTTAATATTGACTGATAGACAAGGTGCTTGGACTTAAACAGTAGGTGCTTGGAGTTATTGTATTCAATGTATACAATACAGGCTATGGCATTGTGAGAGCTGAGGTAAGTTAGTGCAGCTAAGCTCTGGGCTTCAGTGGCCATTCAGTTATTCCACATCTGGAATGCAAGGTCTACACACTAAACTGTTGATGCGTCAGAGAAAACACTTCACTTTCACAATGATTTCTGCCAAGTCTTTAAAGACAAGCTGCATTTTTTTTTTTAATGCTCCAGGCATCTATCTGTCCGTGGCTCCACGTCTCGCACAGCAGACATGACTTGTCAACACAGAGGTGAATAGCCTCAGTGTGCAGAGGAAACATGGCTATGCTGTTATGGCTGCTTCACTTTACACACAAACGTTGTTTTGGCTGGGAGCAGAGAGGGCGATAAAAGAGTGAGATGTGCCTGTCTGTCCTGACGATAAACCTCAATATTGTAACAGGGATCAGTCAAAGCCTAGACAATATACAACTTGCCACTGACCTAAGTTTTCCCAGGGCAATGGATCAAAGGACATAAGGGTAAACAAAGTCAAACGTGTGACCTATAACCTGTGTTTCCTGCAAACACTATTATGTCCGTAAATGTGACCTCTATGTTACCTTTTTGAATGACATTACTTGAATATGTTCAGTTTATAAACTATTCACTGAATTATACGTTTCTATCGTCCCCGGAGAAATAACAAATTTGAGCTCTATTTAGTGGGGCAGTTCTGTGGCCTAGTCATCACTGTTTACCACTGAAACGAATCCTTCAGTGGACTTCACTAAGTTATAGCAATGCCACCTGAGTGAAAACATGTTTAGCGCATATTGAAAAGAAAATTAAAACATGATAATAAAATGTATTATGATAATATGGAGCCTTGTGCCAGTTTTTCTAAGAATTGCCATGCATATTCATGTAAGTGTTGCTCAAATTAATGTGTTCAGAAAGATGCTCAATCCCCCTGAGCTGATCCTATGTTTAATCTGCTCTGCTAAAAACTGGAGGGCAAAGGGCAAGAGCGCAGCGTGGAAAAGTAACATGGCCATTGATGTTATTAATTCTCAAACCCTATCCTTCTGTTTCTGCTCCTTCAATTCGGAATACAAAAACAACATCTAAAACATTTTGGCTTTGCCAAACGATTCAGCAGGAGAGGAGAGGGATAACTTCCTGATATACACTGGGCGATTCTGCGGAGATCGCTATCATTAGAATAACTTTATTAGGCTTTCTGCTGCATTTCCTGTTTGATTTACTGCGCAGTCCCAGAGGCTTGTAGGTAGACTGCTGAGCCAAGGAGGACTCTGCACGTGGCAGACCTGGCTGCCATTGTTGTGCAGCAACCTGAGTATAACGTCCCTATTAATCTGGAGGTAAACGTTGCAGAAACATTACCAAGGCCTTAGCCGATAAATCAGCACCACCGGGCTTTTAAATACAGCACATGCATGGCTTGGTGTGTAAATGGTGTGTTGTTAAATGATCATCCTCCACTTAGACCTCAGTGCGCTCCTCCCTGGCTTCCCCATTACTGCCTACAACAAGGTATCCTCTGCTGTTTTCAAGGAACAATAGAGCATTGTTGGGTTATTGAACCGCATTATGGGTTGGATATCTCCATCTTAAAATAGCTTTCAGTACATCAACAAATGACAGACAGAACAGGGGAACGCTAGACCCACGTTGGGTGCCAATGACACAAATCTCCCTCGACAAGTATGATTAAGGTGACTATTATCTCTACCTCATCCCCACAATTGTAAGGCCATAGAGGGAAAAGTGGAAGAAGCCATGTCGCTCAACGTAAAGCATTTCCTCATAGTATTTCCATAGCCCGCTAACTTCTTACATAGCCAATGGCAGTGGTCGAGGCCTGAGGTAAGGAGGCCACTGAATCATCAGAATCTCCATTGTAATTGTGAAAACATTGTGTCTATTTTTTATGTGTTTATGAGATGGCAGAGTGTTATTTAGGGGCATATTGCACCAGAGAATGTGTTAAGAGGGTTTAGTGAGTTCTGTCAATAAAAGGCTGTGGGGGGCTTATAGGTGAAGGATCTTAATTTGAGCCAGTTTGCTACAGCAGGAAAATAATCCTGCAGCAACAGGAAATTATTGTAATTAATTGAAAGTTTTGCAGGGTTTGATACATTATTCGTTAGGGCAAATTCTGACATTTCAACACACTTTAGAAGTCTTTGTAAAACTGAAATACCCACAAATTTGCATTTCCTAATTTGCAGGAAAATTCTCAGCAAACAAAAGAGTGATCAAATTAAGATCTTACATCTCTTCCTTTTTCTTCTTCTTTTATTTAACCTTTATTTAACTAGGCAAGTCAGTTAAGAACAAATTCTTATTTACAATGACAGCCTACCCCAGCCAAACCCGGACAACGCTAGCCCTATGGGTTCTAGCTCCTCCTCCTACAAAGGCCGCCCATGATGATACTCAACATCCTTCAATGTGCTGGAGATTCCTGCCCAAACCATCCCACTGCAAGTGTCAAAGTATTAGGTATCTGTATTATATTGGTCGGCCCTAGCTTTCTGGTGACCCTAAGCAAGATTTGGTTTGGGGTTCCCCACCTTGCAGGTAAAACATTTTAGTGGTCCCCCCTTGAAGGGTGGAGAGAATTTTGTTAGTTTTAAAGTTAATTTAGTGCAATTATACACATTTTGCCATGGGGTGTAGAGTTTTGTGGTTTTAAAGCACATTTTCTGTAATTATACACATTTTGCTATGGGGCGGAGAGAGAAAATGTTGCAGTGTTTTAAACTACTTTCTTGCCATTCTACACATTTTGCCATGAATTATGCCATGTTCAGATGATATCTGAGTAAAAGTGAAAAAATCTATGTGGGCACCCTGGAGGTCAGGACCCATGGTCACGTGCCCTGGGTGCCTGGTCGATAATTGACCATGATTACTACATGTTTAGAAGCTGGCTAGACTAATTTACCAATCTAAAAATGTTTTGCTGACATGGGCTAATTGAGTGACTGTCAGTGACTGACGTAACAGTTGTTGAAATCTTGAGTGAGTTCGTAGTCCACCTAGCGGCCGGGGGCCCTTAAGCGACCGCTTATGCCACTTATGCCTGGGGCCAGCCCTGTGTATTATACTACCAACTTAATAGAACAAATCTAACCAACTCTGAAGCTGAGACAAACAACTAGAGCCCTCGGTCAACACCAGTGAGAATGGAGTTGGAGAATATGTTGGAGACAGCTTGGAACTACACAGGTTAGACCCGTGTTAAGGATGTGAAGATATTAAAGCTTCTCATAGGTCAATCAAGTCAAACAACTGTTTAAACTGTGTGTACTTGAGTAAGTGTGAGGTACGCCTTCTGTCGGTCTACTATATGAACCAGGGTTGGGGTCAATTCGGAATTTCCTAATTTAATTCCATTCAAACTATGAATTTGAATTCAATTTGAATTGACCACTCCCCACAGGAAGATGCAATTTGAATAGAATTAGAATTAAAGGAAGCATAATTTAATTCATAGCAATTCAAACCAATTGAGACATTCATTTCACAAATCTTTCATCGTAAGGATGTGCAACTTATTTAATGCAAAGCTCTCATCCCTGTGCAACTGGGTCCTGGACTTCCTGTCGGGCTGACCCCATGTGGTGAGGGTAGGCAACAACTCCCCCACCATGCTGGTCATCAACTCGGGGGACCCCCAGCGGTGTGTGCTTAGTCCCCTCCTGTACTCTCTGTTTACCCTCGACTGCGTGGCCATGCACGACTCTAGCTCAGGGAGGAGTTTAGAGCCCTGGTGGAGTTGTACCAGGACAATAACCTCTCCCTCAACGTCAACAAAAACATGGAACTGATCGTGGACTAGAGGAGACAGATCAGATAGCATGCCTCAATCTACATAGACAGAGCGGCTGTGGGAAGGGTCAAAAGCTTCAAGTTCCTTGGGGTGCACATCAATGGCCCCGTAACATCGACACCGGGGTGAAAAAGAAACAACGCCTCAGCGCCTCTTCAACCTCAGGCGGCTGAAGAAATTCAGCATGGCCCCTAAGACCCTCAAAAAATTATATAGATGCACCATTGAGAGAATTCTGTAGGGTTGCATCACTGCCTGGTATGGCAACTGCACCATCCTCAACCACATGGCTTTTCAGCGGGTGGAGAGGTGAGCCCAACGCACCAACGGGGGCACGGTGCCTGCCCTCCAGGACATTTGCAGCACTCAGTGTCAAAAGAAGGCCAAGAAGATTATTAAGCACCTCAGTCAGCCGGGCCACGGACTGTTCACTCTGCTACAGTCTGGCAGATGGTACAGGTGCATCAGAGCAGTGCCCAAGAGGCTTGGCAACAGCTTCTATCACCAGGCCATCAGACTGTTGAACAGCCATAACTAGCCATCTACCTGCACCGTACTTTGTCCTGCACTTTTTTGCACACAAACAGTACTCCCGCACACTCACTCACACAAAACACACACACAGCTCATACACACAGAGACTCCTGCACTCATATACACTACCGGTCAAAAGTTTTAGAACACCTACTAATTCAACTCATTCATTACTATTGTCTATATTGTAGAATAATAGTGAAGACATCAAACTATGAAATAACACATATGGAATCATGTAGTAACCAACATAGTGTTAAACAAATCTAAATATATTTTATATTTGAGATTCTTCAAAAAGCCACTCTTTGCCTTGATGACAGCTTTGCACACTCTTGGAATTCTCTCAACCAGCTTCATTATGTAGTCACCTGGAATGCATTTTAATTAACAGGTGTGCCTTGTTAAAAGTTAATTTGTGGATTGTTTAAAAATGTCTTACTGCGTTTGAGCCACTCAGTTGTGTTGTGACAAGGTAGGAAGGTATACAGAAATAGCCCTATTTGGTAAAAGAACAAGTCCATATTATGGCAAGAACAGATCAAATAAGCAAAGTACAACGACAGTCCATCATAACTGGACACATCTCAACATCAACTGTTCAGAGGAGGCTGTGTGAATCAGGCCTTCATGGTTGAATTGCTGCAAATAAACCACTACTAAAGGACACCAATAATAAGAAGAGACTTGCTTGGGCCAATAAACATGAGCAATGGACATTAGACCGGTGGACATTTGTCCATTCGTCTGGAGTCCAAATTTGAGATTTTTGGCTCCAACTGCTGTGTCTTTGTGAGACACGGTGTGGGTGAACGGAGGATCTCTGCATGTATATTTCCCACCATAAAGCATGGAGGAGGTGGTATGGTGTGGGGGTCCTTGCTGATGACACTGTCTGTGATGTATTTAGAATTCAAGGCACACTTAACCAGCATGGCTACCACAGCATTCTGCGGTGATATGCCATCCCATCTGGTTTGGGCTTAGTGGGGCTATCATTTGTTTTTCAACAGGACAATGACCCAACACACCTCCATACTATTTGACCAAGAAGGAGAGTGATGGAGTGCTGCATCAGATGACCTGGCCTCCACAATTCCCCGACCTCAACCAAATTGAGATGGTTTGGGATGAGTCGGATCTCAGAGTGAATGAAAATCAGCCAACAAGAGCTCAGCATATGTGGAAACTCCTTCAATACTGTTAGAAAAGCATTCCAGTTGAAGCTTGTTGAGAGAATGCCAAGAGTGTGCAAAGCTGTCATCAAGGCAAATGGTGGCTATTTAAAGAATATCAATTATAAAATACATTTAGATTTTTTTTAACACTTTTTTGGTTACTACATGAATAATGTATAATGTGTTATTTCATGGTTTTGCTGTCTTTACTAGTATTCTACAATGCAGAAAATAGTACAAATAAAGAAAAACCCTTGAATGAGTAGGTGTTCTAAAAAATTTGACCAGTAGTGTATACTCACACACACACATACACACAAACAGCCAACACTGCTGTCCCATGTACAGTGCATTCGGAAAGTATTCAGACTCTTTCCGCTTTTTTTTTTTTACAGCCTTATTCTAAAATTGATTAAATAAATTTTTTTTCCCACATAAGTCTACACACAATAACCCATAATGACAAAGCAAACATTTTTTTTTTGAAATGTTAGCAAATTAATAAAATAAAAAAAATTGAAATAGCTTATTTATTCAGACCCTTTGTGATGAGTCTCAAAATTGAGCTCAGGTGCATCCTATTTCTATTGATCATCCTTGAGATGATTGAGACAATTGATTGGAGTCCACCTGTGGTAAATTCAATTGATTGGACATGATTTGGAAAGGCACACACACACCTGTCTATATAAGGTCCCACAGATGACAGTGCATGTCAGAGTAAAAACCAAGCCATGAGTTCGAAGGAATTGTTCATAGAGCTCTGAGACATGATTTTGTCGAGGCACAGAGCTGGGGAAGGGTACCAAAAATGTCTGCAGCATTGAAGGTCCCTGAGAACATAGTGGCATCTATCATTCTTAAATGGAAGAAGTTTGGAACCAACAAGACACTTCCCAGAGCTGGCCGCCCGGCCAAACTGAGCAATCGGGAGAGCAGGGCCTTGGTCAGGGATGTGACCAAGAACCTGACGGTCACTCTGACAGAGCTCCAGAGTTCCTCTGTGGAGATGGGAGTTCCTTCCAGAAAGACATCTCTGCAGCACTCCACCAATCAGTCATTTATGGTAGAGTGGTCAGACTGAAGCCACTCCTCAGTGACTGCTGCTTGGAGTTTGCCAAAAGGCACCTAAAGGACTCTCAGACCATGAGAAACAAGATTCTCTGGTCTGATGAAACCAAGATTAAACTCTTGGCCCGAATGCCAAGCATCACGTCTGCAGGAAACATGGCACCATCCCTACGGTGAAGCATGGTGGTGGCAGCATCATGCTGTGGGGAGGTTTTTCAGCGGCAGGGACTAGGGGACTATTCAGGATAGAGGGAAATATGACTGGAGCAAAGTAGAGAGAGAGATCCTTCATGAAAACCTGCCCCAGAGCGCTCAGACTGGGGCAAAGGTTCACCTTCCATCAGGACAATGACCCTCTGAATGTCCTTGAGTGCCCAGCCAGAAACGGATTTGAACCTGATCGAACAACTCTGGAGAGACCTGAAAAAAGCTGTGCAGCAAAGCTCCCCATCCAACCTGACAGAGCTTGAGAGTATCTGCAGAGTGGAATGGGTGAAACTCCCCAAATACAGGTATGCTAAGCTTGTAGTGTCTTACCCAAAAAGATTGAGGCTGTAATCGCTGCCAAAGGTGCTTCAACAAAGTACTGAGTAAAGGGTCTGAATACTTACGTAAATCTGATATTTCAGTTGACATCTTGTATACATTTTTTTGCTTTGTCATTATGGGGTATTGTGTGTAGATTGATGAGGGGAAAAAAACATTTGAATCAATTTTAGAACAAGGCTGTAACGTTACAAAATGTGGAAACATTCAAGGCATCTAAATACTTTCCAGATGCACAGTATATAGAGACACACTTTCCGTTTCTCTTCTACTGCTGTACATATACTGCTGTACATATCATTTATAGTATATATTTTCAGTTTATATACGCATAGATTGCATTTGGATGACTGATACAGTGTTATTTGGGTTGTTAATTGGATTCGTTCTGATATTTCTTGATTTCTTGTTTTTAGTTTTTTATTATTTATGTACTTGTTTGACATTTTACTGTACTGTTAGGAGTTAGTGACACAAGCATTTCACTGCACCCACTATAACATCTGCTAAACTGTGTACATGACCAATGAAGTGTGATTTGATAATACACATACAATTTCAGATATTAGTTTGATTATAACTCAAAGATGCAAAACAGTATTTTTCTTTGTCACGAGTTGTTAGATAATGTTCCCTTCCATACTGCAGTATTTGATCTAATTTTTTTCAGATATTTTTTAACATGTTTTTATGGGAAATATGAATTATTATAGACAACCCATAACATGATCTTATAATATTTCCAGACCAGTGTACTTAAAATTGTTTTAGAATAATGTGTATTAAAAATGAAATGTTTCAAATGTATGCTACATGTTATTGGTAAGCATACATTATGTCAAAATACACATTTCTATGGTGATAAATGAGCCATTTGAATTTAATCTAATCTAATTTCATTCAATTCTACTTTTAATCCAATTCTAATTCTGCTTCAAGCAGGGTGTGGCCAATTCAAATTCAAGATTCAGATTTGAATTAAAGAGCCATTTGTAACACAATTCAGATTTGATCCCAATCCTGGTATGTACACTCTTAGAAAAAAAGGGTTCTACGGCTGTCCCCTTAGGCAAACCCTTTTTGTTTCCAGGGAGAACCCTTTCGGGGTTCTACGTGAACTCTCCATAGAAAGGGTCCTACATGGAAGCCAAAAGGGTTTTCTACCTGGAACCAAAATGGTTCTACCTGGAACCAAAAAAGGTTCTTCAAAGGGTTCTCCCATGGAGACAGAACCATTTTAAGTTCTAGATAGCACCTTTTCTTCTAAAAGTGTACAGTGTATATTAAACTACTGTGACCATTTCCCCTTGAATTATAAATAACCTAATGTGCTCAAGAACTCAAATCTCCGGTGATTGAAGCCCTTAGAATCCCCTTATGTGAATATGTGATTCAAGCATCTGTGCATTTCTCCTCCTTTGCTTCAAACACACACAATGTTACGCTGGTCTTTATTTTGAAAAAGGAAAAAAAGAGCAAAACCGCGAGGGAATCCAGCCCAGACTGGCTGGCACATATCCGAGGGTGTTAACAGGTAAATGTAATTTCTGTGTGGAGCAGACAAACACCTGAGTTCACCTGGGGTTCAGGGAAAGGTCAGGGCACCTGTGCTGTTTTGACACGTTATCTCCCTAAAGAGGGCTTCGTTAGCACAGGAATTAACACCCCACTTTTATTTACTTTTCAGGTCTCACAGCTACTTCCGACGCTCAGGAGAGTATCAAGATAAAAGATGCAAGAGTGGAGCTCATGTACAGTGTTTTTCAAAGGTATTGGATATGCACATATTGTTAAAAGTGTTAACTTTTGCATAGAAATAAAAAAAGGACAAATATAAATTGTGATACTTAGAAGTATTACACTTTTTAGGATAAAAAATGAACTAATTTGACTGAAAAGTCGTTATATGTTGATACATACTGTTGAATATGGTAAGTGAAATCTTCTTCTACAGGTGCAAGTAGAGTGGTCACATGAATGGCAAGAATCTGGGGTACAATACAAACAGTTTAATTGTGTAATTAACAATAAAGAACCACTCCTAGTTAGACAATTTCTGCATAAAGAAACCGAGAAACACTTATAAAACAGTCAGTTGTAACAAAATAACTGGTGTTCTCATTGAAATAAACTCATAAAAAAGAAACACTTTTTTTATACAGGATATTTATACAGGAATAGCTTGAATTGGATTGTTAACCAAAGGAAGACACATTGCAGACATCGATATTCACACAGATTGCATATGTTTTTCTCTCTAAGATGTTCTATAGGTTAGTAATTTACCTAAGCTTATTTGCATGATAGTAAAAATTGCATACAACATTAATTGTGAAGCTTGTAGCATGAGTTGCTTGACATACAGCACTTTTATAGGCAACCTTTAAAGCACATTGTCCATTTAAAACGTTAAGACACTTTTTGTTTTTACTGCCCATCAAAATTACATTTATAAATAGAAAAGGATCATTGAAATAAAATAAAAAGGCTATGTAACAAACTTTCCCCAAAAAGTAATTACATCAGAAACACTGCATGAACTGCAAATAAATAATGTAGAAGACAACAAAAAACAGAGTTTGTGATTCACATTTTTAAACTGTGTGGCTGATTCAGAAAGTACAGTGACAAAGGTTTTGCAAAATAATCTAATCGGCAGTGCCATATAGTACAAGGCATTTATTGGCATAGTTTCTTTAAGACTGTATTTTTTTATTTGATTTTTTTACAGTTAATATAATGTCTATATATATATTTATATTTCTTCCTAACAAATAATATGTAACGATTGAGCTATTCTCGGCGACACACCTGGGGTGCGGTTTGCATTCCAGAGTTTGAGTGATCCGTAATCACCGTCATGTTTTTCCGCATTTTCAAAGAATAACTAATTTGCCAGCAGGCTTCCAGACTTAGTACCTCATCATTAAGGCCTTGTCATCCACTTGGTCCTCGATTTAATATGCATTTAAAAAAAATCCAGTTAACACCACATACGTAAACACCTATCAAAGTCCTATCAAACTCCATGGGGGCTTCTTATTATATTATCAGTAGCTCAAAAAGAAAGGAAATCAGTGTAAAACAACAGACATTAAGTGCAGTCAGCAAATATCCACGGCAACATACTTAGAATAATTTTTTGTGCAGGTTATTTGAATGATGCATCAGTCTTTACAGTGAATAATACAAGTTTTACAAAATCAGAAAAAGCAATACGTATTCGTATTACTGTAGTCTGTGGAAATGGGGGGGTTCCAGTGTGAGAATGCTAGCGTTGCGTAGCCTTTCAGTCTGCATTGATATATAAATACTACTCGTACGCATAGAGTCCAGACTCTGCATTGATAAAACCACTACTCTTTACTCTCGCAGTGGTCGCACTGCGCTAGCCAGACCATTACCCTTCAGCATTGATTTCAGTCTCTGTGTGTACAGTCGCACTACTCTTTCAGCAGTGTTCAGACAGGGGAACGCTCTCTCTACTCCTTGGTCTCGTGGTCAGATTCTGAAAGGGCCTCGGAGCGGGCCAGGTGCTCCTCAATCTTGATGGAGAAGATGGTGCTGTTGGTCTGTGTGCTCTCTTCCAGCTCCTTCAGCAGCTCGGCACTGCCCTCCCTGAAGTCCGACAGCTCCTCCTCGAAGGCCGGGCTGCTGCTACTGCTGTTGCTGGGTTCCTTGGGCGGCTTGGCCGGGTGGTTGACGTAGAAGCGCTGGTTCTGGAAGAACTTGATGATGGTGAGCTTGGGCAGGTCCAGCTGGGCCGACAGGGTGTGGATGGCCTCCTCGTCTGGGTACATCCCCACGTCCTGGATGAAGCTTTGCAGAATGCCTAGGGCCTCTTGGGAGATCTTGCCCCCGCCGGAGCGAGCCTTGGTGCCCCCGCCGCCGCGGGCCTGGTCCTCTGTCTCTGCCGGGGAGGCGGTGGAGGGCTGACGAGGGGGAAGCCGGGGGCCCATGGGTGGTTGCTGCTGCTGCTGTTGCATGGGCTGCTGGGACAGTGGAGGCTGGGAGGGGTGCTGGAGGGACATGGGGGGCTGGTGCTGCTGCTGTTGCTGGGGCGGTTGATGGGTCTGAGACTGTGGTGGGAAAAGGAGGGTGGGGGGAAACAAGAGGCAGGATGTTATCAGTGAACACTTATCGGCGACTTAATTCAACTCAATTGAGTTGTGTAGAATGGGCCCACTGTGTACAGAACAGGCTCCGCTGGAGGAATTTCCATGCGATATCTTATTGAATGTAATCAGTTCTTGGGATTCTTTTTTCATGCGGAAATTGTCTCTTTCATTGTGGGGTAGAGGCACCAGTACTCACATACAAACCTGCACGCACACACACACACACAAACACGTACAAAGACACTGAGATGCTGGGAATTCACACGGAAACTGTCCTTTCTGATTAGTACTGTCAAGCTTATCAGACCCCATTCAAATGATATTGCCAGACCGCGATAAACAAACTCAATGTGTGTACAATTCAAAACGCGATCGCCGCCGATTGCCATGTGTGTGAGAATGCTAACGATGGCTTTGCTTTGCCGTCAGTATCCCGCTAGTGTAAACACATTACACATTACTCCTAAAATGTCTCATTGTTTGAGTGGAGGGAGGGTTGAGTGGGCAACTCGTGCTCTCTATTGAACACGCAACAGTTATTTTCCCCCTGAGTCAGACACACTCCAATTGGAGTTTGGTAATGAAGTTTAGAAAACACAGCACTTTACAAATAGCTTATCAGCCAGCTGCACATCTTCACTCAAAGATCCCATTTTACACTACAACACACATATAGGGAGCTTTAATAAGGGAAGGTTAGCCAATGAGTGCCGGCTTCTCTCCACATCTGTGCGTCACTGTTTTGCAACAGGTCTCTCTTGAGAACAAGCTTTTTAATCAGTCGACTGACCTGGGTTGACAGAGGATCAACGCCAACACCAATAAGTATTATGAAGTGTCAGTAGTTCCTCTATGCATTACAGAACTGAAACATTTTACTGGAAGCCAAATCATTTCTATTTCATTAGCGGTTAACTTTTCTGCGAAGTATCCCAAATTGGTACATTTTTTTCACTTTTTTAATCTGATATTAGGCTCGATGAGAAAAATCTGATTATGGTATTCCTACACTGGTGGTTTTGTATGGGACTGGCCATATGTTTCTGGCTAACAAAATAACTGATCAATCAGCCATTCAGCTGCCACTATGTTTAATATAAGTATTGATGTTAATAATTCACAATTTTAAAAGTTTAACGTGAGTCTCAGGTTTTTGTGTTCATTTGCAAGCTGCCTTTTTAAAAAGAAAACTTAAGGTAAAAGTAACTTTAAAAAGTATTTCATTAAAAACAAACATTTTGACTGTTACTCTGTTTGTGATTAATATAGAGCTAATTTGTAGAAATGTTCCATTACTGCTGGTTTTTACGAACACCAGATAATTACAATGTAAACTAAGGGATAATACTGGTTGCTTATTTGAAATCACAACATAAATGATAGAATATAAATTCTCTCTCTCACCTGTAGTGGATCTGTGTGGGACATATACATCAGATTTGGGTTCTGTGGGTACAGACATCAAAGTTGGTGTTTGTGCTTGTGTATCTCCTCTCATCTTCAATGGATGTGTATGCGTGTCCACTGCACATTGGTACGTGTGTGTGTAAATGTGTGTGTACATGTCTATGTGTATTTATGCGCTTGTGTGCGGGTGTGTTTTTATTAATGTGCACGTCATTGGCTCCTCACCTGCATGGGGTCAGTGGACATGTGCATCAAGTGCGGGGGTCGGTCGGCGTGGTGCTGCTGCTGGCCGGCCGTGCTCTCCTGTTCGTAGATGGCGTCACGCTCCCCCTGGGCCAAGCTCAGGAAGCGGCGAATCATGGACAGGTTCTCCCACAGCGTACGGTTCTCTGGGCTGGGGTCCTCCTTCCAACGCAGAAGCTCACACAGCCAGCCCTTTACCGAAAGGAAACAACGGAGAGGTTTAGCCTAACCCTCCACTTCAACTGCTGTACTCACACATAAAGAAACCCTAACCAGGGGCGGAGATTATACCCGTAGCTATAACTTTTAGCCCATTCCTGTAACATGCCAATATAATACAATTCCAAAGGCAGCAGAAGAACACATTCTGTGACCATTAGGTATGACAACATACACATGTATGTAATATATTCATAGTATGTAGCATAAATTGAAGGACCCATTTAACAGTTCGCATGACACATTATACTCTAGCCCAGCAGAGGGCCATGAGAGAGAGGACTGTAGTTACACATTAATTTACACAGGGCATGTATCTGAGAAGCCACAGTCAAAGGCAGCTTGTGTGTGTGACTGTGTGGGTGCAGCTGAGCGGTACAGTACAGTAGAGACGGAGCCCGTCGATGGAGCTCTGTGATGAGGTCCTGTGACTCAGTTATACAGCGCTGGATGTGGAGGGAACTCAACTAGGCCGTGTGAGGGCAGGGGGGTGATCACCATGACAGAACTGAAGCAGAGGGTGAGAGAAAATAGTGTGAGATGAAGAGTAGAGAACGAGGGAGAGAGAGAGAGAGAGAGAGAGAGAGAGGGAGAGAGAGAGAGCGAGAGGGAGAGGGAGAGAGCGAGAGAGAGAGAGAGAGAGCGCAAGATAGAGAGAGAGAGAGAGAGAGAGAGAGAGAGAGAGAGAGAGAGAGAGAGAGAGAGAGAGAGAGAGAGAGAGAGAGAGAGAGAGAGAGAGAAGGGAAGAGAAACAGACTGAAAAATGGGGAATTTTAAATGACCGTGGCTGAAAGAGAGCTGTAATGGGTGAGAAGGCAGAAGGAGGGAGGGAAGGAGGGAAAGCAGCTTCATTTAGGGAGGGTGAGAATGTGAGTGTGTGTGTGAGAGAGAGAAAGAGGGAGAAAGAGGGAGAGGGAGTTAAAGAGGAGAGAAGGGAGAGCGATGAAGCTGTTCAGCCGGTAGTCTGTCCTGGCAGCGTGACAGAGCAGTACTGTAATCTCCCAGCCAGTGTGCGGCAGCACCTTTCATTTCCACAGGATTACACTGCGCGCGCACACACACACACACACACACACACACACACACACACACACACACACACACACACACACACACACACACACACACACACACACACACACACACACACACACACACACACACACACACACACACACACACAAACACACACACAAACACAAACACATACAGGGGCAGAGCCACACCACCACACTGCATGCAAGAGATAACTCAGCATTTCTGTTGTCCCCTGTTCCAACTCCTCCCCTAAGCCACATCAAACCCAGGAGGGTTTTGGAGAAAGCTGGGAGCAAGGGAGGGAGAAAGAGGGGGACAGACCAAGGAAGAGAGAAAGAGAGAAAGAAGGACAGGGAGAGAGAGAGAGTGAAAGAGAGAAAAAGAGAGAGAGGGGTAGAAGGGACCTAAAGACTGCGTGCCCACCTTGTTCTTCTGCCACGTTTATTGTTTCCTTTTTTAATTTGCATGCAGAGGGATTTGGACCGCGTTACCACTCTGATGTCTGTTGGTTCCCGCTGATTCGGTATTGAGGAACACCCCTCTTTTCGCCCCCACATGCCACCCCGCCTCTTCAGAGACAGAACTGAACCTCACTACCAAGGCACGATGAAGTAATCCAACTCAAACACTCCCCAAACTAGCAGGATTAAACCCAAAGTACTAAAGTCAGTCAAACAAAAGGCCAACATGAACCCCATAGTAGGTCCTCACATAAATTAACTAGCTAGTTAATTAACTAGCTAGTTAACTAGCTAGTTAAAAATAACTACAGTAAAAACAAGAGGTACATTCTTAATATGTTGTCACAATGCTATTTATATTTTGATGAAAACTTGTTGATAGAATGTTCTACGACTAAAGTAAAGGACGTTTGACGCAGAGAAGTTTACATTTTTTCCCCGCAGAAACTGGTAAAATTATCACAAAATTGTAGCTAATGTCAAAATGGCAGCTTCCCTTAGTTGTCCTCACACAAGTGGACAGTCAGCATTTTCCCTGGGGGTTTAAAGAGCTGAAGTTGTGTTTGTGTTTGTCTAATTGCATTGCTTCCACAGGCCTGGCAGAAGCATTGAGGGGAGAAAGAGAGGTGGGAGAGCTGGTCAGAGGAGGTGGCACTTGGCTCTCTTGCCAGCAAACTCAGGGGGAAAAAAACTTGGTTTCGGTCAAAAAAAAAGTGATGTGAAAACTTCATTTGGAGTGAGGATTTCTGTCTAATAATCACAATGACAATGTGACGTGGTGGAAAAATCTAAAATGGTGTTCCAGTTTACCGTAATATCTATGACTTAACCATTGTTTCAACTTCCACTTGAAATTGTGCAGACTTTCAAAGCTTTAGCAGAAATGTAAAAGCGGCATCAATTGGTGTAATAGTTATTGAGTTGGCTGCACAATGCATGTTGTGTTACTGTGTTGAAACAGGAACTTTCAATAAGAACCAAACCTCTCTGTTGCTCTGTGTACTACCTCCACATTGTTCATTTCCCCCCTAACAACAGTGCTTGGATACGCCGTACTTACACTGCTCACCAATTCTGAACTACCTCGAACTCTCTCAGAGTTAGTGAAGAGCTCTCTATAAATAAAAATGTATTATTCATAATGATTAGCATGGAGAATGGAGCGGTGAGGAGAGTGACCACCCTGCCTGTTTTTTCGTCCAATCTGACCGTCAGCACACGGGCTGAGGGGGCGAAGAGGTGCAGAATGACAGAGTAGTAAACTCCTCAGCAGCAGGCCTCACGCAGCCCAGCAGAGCTCCCATTGTATAGCACAGTATAAATAGCAACCAGGCACTCTGATTTATTTCGCTCCGAACACAATGGCTGAATTCATGCGCAAGAT
Organism: Oncorhynchus mykiss; assembly: GCF_013265735.2. Classification (NCBI taxonomy): domain Eukaryota; kingdom Metazoa; phylum Chordata; class Actinopteri; order Salmoniformes; family Salmonidae; genus Oncorhynchus; species Oncorhynchus mykiss. Next base: position 25,472,727 of record NC_048567.1, read on the forward strand.
TCACCCAACTATGCAGCGGCACACCGTACCATGTTTGTGTGTGTCTGCAGCAGTCACAAGCTGCCAATGAGAGCATAGGCCTGCTCTGTCAGGGAACAGCCCGGTATTCACCCCTCTTCCCTTCCCCTCCCTCCCTTCCCCCTCCACAACATGGACGCACACTACTGCATCAATAAATAACACCCTGCTGTGAAACCCTGTATGGAAAAGACAGAGATAGAGAGATAGAGAGGCCTGCCTCCACAGTCACACGGCAGGGCCAACACCTATCTCTAATCTCATTTGGTCATTATCAGCCCCATCAGTCCACCACTGAAAAATAAGCCGGCAGATGTCGACCAACTCTGATTCTCTTTTTGTTACGGGGGGAGGGGGATTATAACACAATCAAATTGAATATGGTGCTTTATACAATCATTGTCTACTCTGAAACAAAAGCACATTTGACCTTGTAGAAGCAAAACATATTTTACGGGAGGGGGAAACAAAAAAAAACCTGTGACAGTTGGGAGAAAAAGATTGCAATCCATTGCTGTGGCTGGACTTGTGGAACTTGTCAGAGGAGGGATTGAGAGCTGCAGAAAGCTGCAGAGAGCCAGACTCACATCTCTGTGTCCGAGAGGGAGAGAGAAATAAAAAGTAGGAGAGACAAAGCATTATTGTCTTTCCCTCCTTGAACCTGGCATAGGGCCCAGCTCCACTAGCAGACAATGCTATGCAGATAAATGCAGCTGATAACACAGTATGTTCAAACCTGTTTCTCCTCTGCAAGAGCGTGCACCTTAGAGCGAGTTCACCCCACACAGTTACGTGCACTGGGTTGTAAATACGGCGCCATGCCCATCTGTTGACGGGAAATGCCGACCTGCTTGATGCTCTGGAATATGTGAATCTCCCACAACAATAATAAAAAATTTACTGTGGAAAACAGACCCAATGTTTTGTGTGTGTAAGGAAATCTGAATATGCAAATAAGGCAGGTTCGAGCGCCTATTCAAATAGTCTTTGGCGTGGAGAGAAGAGAGGGGTGGGAACGAGGAGGAAATGGGGTCGAGGCCCTTAATTGAACTCAACTATTCTTCCCCGGGAGAATTGGAGGTCTAGCTACCATGTGGCCATCCTGAAAAATCCTACACTCTTAGCATGCATTCCCAGAGCTGACTAGAGTTGGGATGCCTTCTACCCATCTCACTCATTCCATAATAAAACAATGAGTAAAGATTTTGAAGCAAATAAGTACAGTAAGTAGTACAAATAAGTCAAATCAAATCAAATAGTATTTGTCACATGCGTCGAGTTTAAAAATAATAATAAAATAAAATAGTAACACAAGGAATAAAATACACAAGAATGAAGCTATATACAGGAAGTAGCAGTACCATATCACTGTGGAGCTATATACAGGAAGTAGCAGTACCAGATCACTGTTGAGCTATATACAGGAAGTAGCAGTACCAGATCAATGTGGAACTATATACAGGAAGTAGCAGTACCAGATCACTGTGGAGCTATATACAGGAAGTAGCAGTACCAGATCACTGTGGAGCTATATACAGGAAGTAGCAGTACCAGATCATTGTGCAGAGGTATGAGGTATTTGAGGTAGATATGTACATGAAGGCGGGGTAAAGTCACTAGACATCAGGATAGATAATATTAAGGTATTTGAGGTAGATATGTACATGAAGGCAGGGTAAAGTGACTAGACATCAGGATAGATAATATTAAGGTATTTGAGGTAGATATGTACATGAAGGCAGGGTAAAGTCACTAAACATCAGGATAGATAATATTAAGGTATTTGAGGTAGATATGTACATGAAGGCGGGGTAAAGTCACTAGACATCAGGATAGATAATATTAAGGTATTTGAGGTAGATATGTACATGAAGGCAGGGTAAAGTGACTAGGCATCAGGATAGATAATATTAAGGTATTTGAGGTAGATATGTACATGAAGGCAGGGTAAAGTGACTAGGCATCAGGATAGATAATAATAAGACTAAAATAAAGAACAGAGTAGCAGCACCATATGATGAATATAAAAGTGTGTGTGTGTGTGTTGTGTCGGAATGCGTGTATTTGTTATGTGTGTGTGTGTACGTATGTAGTGTACGTGAATGTGTGTGGTTTTTGTGTGGGAGTGTCAATTAGGGTGTATATATCGTCTAGTGAGTGTGCGTAGGGTCAGTGCAGATAGTTCAGGTATCATTCATTGACTATTTAGCAGTCTTTGGCTTGGGGGTAGATGCTGTCTCAGAGCCTGGTTGCCGGGCGGTCTATGGCTTGGGTGGCTGGAGTCTTTGGCAGTTTTTCGGGCCTTCCTCTGACACTGCCTGATATAGAGGTCATGGATTGCAGGGAGCTCGGACCCAGTGATGAACTGGGCTGTACGCACCACCCTCTGTAGGGCATAGCGGTCAAGGGCGGTGCATTTGCCATACCAGGCGGTGATGCAGCCAGTCGGTGATCAGGTCTTCCACCGTCGGGTTGTCAGAAAACTTGATGATGGTGTTGGAGTCGTGAGTGGCCATGCAGTCATGGGTGAACAAGGAGTACAGGAGGGGACTAAGCACGTACACCTGAGGATCCCCCGTATTGAGGGTCAGCGTGGCAGATGTGTTGTTGCCTACCCTCCTCACCTGGGGGCCGGCCCATCAGGCAGTCCAGGATCCAGTTGCAGAGGGAGGGGTTCATTCCCTGGATCCCAAGCTTGGTGATGAGCTTGGAGGGGACTATGGTGTTGAACGCTGAGCTGTAGTCTATGAACAGAATTCTCACATAGTTATTTCCCCTCTTGTCCAGGTGGGAGAGGGCAGTGTGAAGTACAATTGAGATTGCATCCTCTATGGACCTTTTGGGGCGATATGTGAATTGGAGTGGGTGTAGGGTGTCTGGGATAATGGTGTTGATGTGTGTTATGACTAGCCTTTCAAAGCACTTCATAACTACAGATGTGAGTGCAACAGAACAATCGTCATTTAGGCAGGTTACTTTAGAGCTCTTGGGAAAAGGGACAATGGTGGTCAGTTTGAAACATGTTGGGATTACAAACTGGGACAAGGAGAGATTAAAAATGTCAGAGAAGACACTTGCCAGCTGGTCTGCGCATGCGCCCTGGTATTCTGTCTGGCCCGGCGGCCTTGTGATTGTTAACCTGTTTAAACGTTTTTCTCACATCGGCCACGGAGAGCGAGATCGCACAGTCATCCGGAAAAACAGCAACTTTCACGCAAGGCACAGTGTTATATTCCTCGAAGCGAGCATAAAAGGCATTTAGCTTGTTTGGGAGTTCTGCATCGCTGGGCAACTCACGGCTGCGTTTCCTTTTGCAGTCCATTATCGTCTGCAAGTCCTGCCACACACAACGAGCATCGGAGCCAGTGTAATAGGATTCCACCTTCCTCCTATATTGTCCTTTTGCATGTTTGATGTCTCATCGGAGGTCGTAGCGGGCTTTCTTGCATGCGTCCATGTCCGTGTCCCGTTTCTTGTAAGCGGTAGCTCTCGCCCAGTAGGTATTGCCTGGTTTTTGCTTTGGATATGTTCTTATAGTAACTGTGGGGATGACATTGTCTACAGTACCTTCGGAAAGTTTTCAGACCCCTTGACTTTTTCCACATTTTGTTACATTACAGCCTTATTCTAAAATGGATTACATTTAAAACAAATCCTCAGCAATCTACACACAATACCCCGTAATGGCAAAGCAAAAACATGTTTTTAAACATTTTTGCAAATGTATAATTTTTTCAAACCAAAAATACCTTATTTACATAAGTATTCAGATCCTTTGCTATGAGACTCCAAATTGAGCTCAGGTGCATCCTGTTTCCATTGATCATCCTTGACATGTTTCTACAACTTGATTGGAGTCCACCTGTGTAAATTCAATTAATTGGATTGTCTTTGGAAAGGCACACACGTGTCTATATAAGGTCCCACAGTTGACAGTGCATGTCAGAGCAAAAACCAAGCCGTGAGATTGAAGAAATTGTCCATAGAGCTCTGAGATAGGACTGTGTCGAGGCACAGATCTGGAGAAGGGTAACAAAAAAATGTCTGCAGCATTGAAGGTCCCCAAGACACCCTGGGCTTCCTAGAGCTGTCCACCCGGCCAAACTGAGCAGTCGGGGGAGAAGGGCCTAGGTCAAGGAGGTGACCAAGGACCTGATGGTTACTCTGACAGAGCTCTAGATTTCCTCTGTGAAGCTGGGAGAACATTCCAGAAGGACAACCATCTCTGCAGCACGCCACCAATCAGGCTTTTATGGTAGAGTGGCCAGACAGAAGCCACTCCTCAGTAAAAGGCACATGACAGCCCGTTTGGAGTTTTCCAAAAGACTCTCAGACCACGAGAAACAAGATTCTCTGGTCTGATCAAACCAAAATTGAACTATTTGGCCTGAATGCCAAGCTTCACGTCTGGAGGAAACCTGGCACCATCCCAACAGTGAAACATGGTGGTGGCATCATCATGCTGTGGGGATGTTTTTCAGCGGCAGGAACTGGGAAACTAGTCAGGATTGAGGCAAAGATGAACGGAGCAAAGTACAGAGAGATCCTTGATAAAAATCTGCTCCAGACCGCTGAAGACCTCAGACTGGGGCGAAGGTTCACCTTCCTACAGGATAATGACCCTAAGCACATAAGGCTGTAACGTAATAAAATGTGGAAAACATCCAAGGGACCTGAATACTTTCCCGAAGGCACTGTATGCACTTATTGATGAAGGCCGTGACTGTTGTGGAAAACTCCTCAATGTAAGTATACAGCTATTATGTTTTGTGATTGTTTTCAAGATTCACCTGAAGTAATTGGTAACACAAGTAGAGTGAACTGTGAAAGAGCGCACGCAGATGTCTATGTGCACCACTGCATTATTTACACCAGGTCCTGGGCTTTACTCGTTGATCCTGCAGGGGATTGGTCTACACATCGAAATACACGGTAATACTTTTGACTGTTCATTACTCAACCATCTGACTCCCTGCAATAGAACTCATTGGACTGGGGCCTGACTGTCCACGAGCATTTGTACTGTAGAACAAATCTATCAATTAACACTCTTTAGAAACAACAAATTAAAAGTGATGATTTGTGTTGAAGGATTTGTACACAAAACAACCCAGTCAAATTGTGAATCCTAAGTAGGAAACATATTGCTCAACAGAATACAATGTAATCTGTTATTTAAATGCCTTATTTTGGACATTTATACAGAGTTTAACCTGTAGCTACATAAAAACATGCATTAATGTTTTGTCAAAGTGGAATTTCTTCGAATCGGTTGCCAGATTGGTTACCTGACCCCTTTTGCAGGAGTGTCAAGAGTAGAGTATGCATACATACCCACATCTGCTCAATCTGAAACAAACAAGGCAACCTGTTTCCCTGCATTCATTTTCAAATTGCAACATGGGAAGTCTTGACCGACACATTTCAGACTAAGGTATATGATGTCAAAGACACCAGCTGGGAAACATGTGATATCAGCGTTTACCGAGTGAAAGGTCATGCCCTCTCGCATCACAATGTGCCAGTTGTCAACAATAGCAGACTCGAAAATCTCCATTGCACATATGCTGCGGAGTGAAAGCATGATTGTGCAGGAAACGTTCTCTTTCTCAGCATTTACTCTCAGAACAATGGCAATCGGTTCATCGTCACAGAATGTCACAGTATGAATTCCTAAAACGGCCAGAGCAGGCAAATAAAAATGTCCAAATCCTCAAATACAGAACTTGACATATCTGTGCTCTGCTCTGCCAGGCTACAAAATGACAAACCAAACACTATGTTGTATGCCGGGTCTCTTTGTCAAACATTAGGAGGCATGTTCAGTTGACTGTGGAAAAAATATATCAAGCTATTCCAGTTTTGAGAACTATTAAATAACAGAGAGAGAGTCCAGTAAAAATCTCTGCAACATTATAGTATCCCTCAGTTTACATCTTCTATGGAGTCTACCACAGCATTGAGGCAGCTACAGAAACAGGAGAACAAGTAAGAGAGTGAATGAATGCACAAAGGACCACCAACTCACAAAAGAGGAAGAGAGAAGAAGAAAGTTTCAGAGCTAAGCAGCACCTGAACAAGGAACACACCAATCACCTACGTGGAGTGTTATTCCATCAATTATAAGCACTTGATTGATATTTAATTCAAAGCTGGAGTTTAATTGCTAATATCAGAGCATAATTAAGCTGATAAATCATGGCTGATCTTAGTGAATTATGGATTAAAATAGCAGAAAACCTGCAAATTGTGTATGTCAGCTAAAGCCGTATCTGTAATTGGTCTACAAGTCTGCTTTCAGATGGAAGGGACTGTTACATTTGTTCAAATCTCCAAATAGGGTCTCAATGAATGATATGTATGAGATGTGAGGGACGTCTTAACCCTCTGTATGAAATGAGAACTGATGTGGAAAGTCATAGCTATACAGTGTGAGAAGTCTACTTTGTGGCATCATGTGCGTAGTAAGAGAGAGGAGAGAGACAGGGTCTGAAGAGAAACAAGTAGAAGGAGAGAGAGAGAGCGAGAGAGAGAGAGAGAGAGTGAGAGAGCGAGAGAGAGAGAAAAATAGAAAGCGGGAGTACACAAGCACTCGAATAGGTCCTAATGTCTCCCCATGCAATTCCCCTCTCTTTCTCTCTCTCTCTCACACACACACACACACACACACACACACACACACACACACACACACACACATCCCCATACTGCATCTGCCGGAGCTAGTGGCTGTAGTTAAATTGAAATATTTCCCGGCGTGTGTCAGAAGCATGCAGAATGGTAATTATGACAGATCTGATTAGGCGGGCCGAGTCGGGCGGCTCCGGGCTGCAGGTGCGACCTTGTGCATTCCTGCGTGTGTAAATAAAATTAATTACAAGCGTGGGGGCGCGCGGCGCGTGACATCGGTGTGCACGGGGGGGACTCCCACAGGGGGCACCCTAATGGAATATTTTCCCTGAGTCTAATAATACAGTTGGTATTGACTTGAGGTAATTAGGGGGATCATTAAAGCGCTTTTCCCGGCGTATTTGCCTGCCTGATCAGATTAGCCAGAATGGGCCTCAGAACAAGCCCTGTGTGGTCTGTCAGAGGAGATAGTGGGAAAGGGCTGGAGCTGGAGCGAGGCTCTCCCCACACTGTTAGCCCAGCCTGGAAAGGAGAAGCAACGGGGGCGTGGAGGGTGAGATCTACCTAAGACTTCGGACAGCAGGGGGCAAATGTCGGGGAGTGGAATGTGGGGATAGAGGTAGGTACAGTAGGTGTGATGGAGTTGGGCAAAAGGGCAGAGAGGAGAGAGAGAGAGAGGGTGTATGAATGAGAGAGAGAGAGAGAGAGAGAGAGAGAGAGAGGGTGTGTGAATGAGAGAGAGAGAGAGAGGGGGGGGGTGAATGAGAGAGAGAGAGAGGGAGAGAGAGAGAGAGGGTGTGTGAATGAGAGAGAGAGAGAGAGAGAGAGAGAGAGAGAGAGAGGGGGTGTGAATGAGAGCGAGAGAGAGAGAGAGAGAGAGAGAGAGTGAGAGAGAGAGAGAGAGAGGGTGTGTGAATGAGAGAGAGAGAGAGAGAGAGAGAGAGAGAGAGGGTGTGTGAATGAGAGAGAGAGAGAGAGAGAGAGAGAGAGAGAGAGAGTGAGAGAGAGAGAGAACCAGACAGTTGAGTAGTACAGTAGTGAGGTATATGCATGCTCAGTGGGGGGGGGGGGTTAGAGGTGGTTGATGAAATGAGAGGCAGTGGGTTAGATGCTGGTGGGGATTGCTCTGTCCATTAAACAATTACAAAAATGCTAATTTCAGAGGGAAGAGGAGGAACTGCCTTTTGCAACATAATTCATACACTAAATTAATTATTCAGACATCTGGGTCTCCGGTTCAAGAAATTGTCTCTTTAATAATATAGAAGATCTGCCACCGTTTCCCTGGCAACCTAATAACCAAGCAACCGGATAAATAAATAAATCAATTAATAAACAGTCATGGCCTTTATTTCCCTTTTGGTGATGCTCTCTCATTTCTAATCTGCCTCAGTTTCGCAGGGAGAAAATCCGGAGTCTGTAAACAAACAATGGAGATATTCTGTTGGCCGTTACACCACAGAAACAGAAGTGAAACTTTGGGAGGTGATTTATAACTTCACTCTGGATCAGCCCTATAACAACACCACAGTCATATTATCCATGAAGGAAAAAGACTCAAGTTATAAACCCCTCACATTTTTTATCTTTAGGTTCATGACTCATGGTGTAGGTGGTCAAGCCCAGTTTCTCCCTAGGCGCTTCCTGCTTCAGAAGATCAGATATTATTAAATTCTGACAAAGCAGTGAGTCTACGTTCCAAATATCATCTCCCGTAACATCTGCCCTTTAGACTCAGCAGAGAGAGGAACCCAACATTTCTGGTGAGAATTGATTGACAGGTTTGGTAGGATGAGAGGGGTCCATGCATGAGTATTAAGGAGGTGGTTGGGCCATATGAGTGGGATGGATGTACAGCGCTCAAGCTGTCCCAGTCAAAAACAACAACACAGATTCCACTAACCCAGGATATGAATCATTTCAGAAATTATAGGCGGGGGGGCAGGTCCAGTAATTCCACCACCCTCCTCCTCCCCTCTCTCTCTCTCCCACTCTCCACCTTTCCATTCCAGACCAGCTAGGCAGTCAGTGTCCTCCCCCCCCCCCCTCCCCCCCGGAGAGCTCCGTGCCAGGCGGGCGCAGGGTGACAGATGGCACACACCAGCCCCCCCTGCACCAACCCCCCCCCACCCCCCCCCACCCCGGTGGCGCAGCGGCAGACCAGATCAGTGCCATTCTGTCTCATTAGAGCCTGGCTAATTAGCGTAGCCTCTTCCAGGGGAGAGAGAGAGAACGAGTGACAGAGAGGGAGAGAGAGATAGGCACTTGGTGGTGGCGTTTCTTTTTTGTATTCCACTGGTCACTCTGTGTGTGTGTGTGTGTTGGGGGGTATGAGAGCTAGCCCTGTGGCGCAGGAGCTCCCGGATCGCTTGTTGTGTGACAGCAGGGACTCTGATACAGACAATCACAGCTCCCTCTCAGGATGTGTGTCAGGCAGTTTAGACACCAAAGCCATGACAGTGGCTCCCCACGGCTAGCCTCCCACCGCTAGCCACCCATCGCTAGCTTCCGCTCCTTTAGCAGCCAACAACATACAGCTAGCGAAACACCCTCTCTGTTAGCCTAGCCAATACGGATAGCCTCCATTTCACTAGCTAAAACAGATAGCTACCTAGCCACCACCTCTACCGGTGCAGCTTTGTTAGCAGTAACAAGGGCTCTCATCAAAATCTAGCGTCCATCTCTCCGAAAGCTATAACTAAAGGGGCGTCTCCTAATGCTAGCTGAGGATTCTGGCGGCATTGTCTCCTGTGGCTGGCTTCAAACCAATAGGCTACATCATCAACAAAGGCTACCTCAATACTATAGTTACCCTCTAACAACCTGCTCAAACTAGTATACAGCACATCTCCCACAGCTGAATGTTGGCTCTACTTTGAATTTGATAAGAATTAAATTTGATACAAATGAAATATGAAGGGTTACTGGACTCTATCTTAATGTAATGTATAGCTGTACAAATGAATTAAAATAGGCTGCAGTCTCAAGATATCCTGTAGGCTGCATGACTGAACTTGATGCCAACCAGCAGCGGAATAGAGATTTTCAATTGTACTTACTCACTGCACCCAAAATGTTGAGGTTAAAAAGGTAATTGAAATGCTACTGTGAATATGAGAGAGAGACCTACCAGTTAAAGACTGGCAGAAAGAGAGGTCTGCTGTGGTTACGAGCCCTGAGAGGGGACGGGATGGCTGTGTTCCAAACCCCATCCCCCACACAACACACCCATGCACACCACACACACACACACACACACACACACACACACACACACACACACACACACACACACACACACACACACACACACACACACACACACACACACACACACACACACACACACAGTGTAAGCCAATCTCACACACTGGAGTGTAAGCCAATCTCTAAACTCCTGCTTAGAGCTCTCCCACTCAGGGGACCACCACTGCTACCACCCTCTCCCATTCTACAGCCCCCTGCTCCCCTTCTCAGATCTCCTCCCCTCTTCTCCCCGCTCCTCCTTTCCCCTCCTCTCCTCGCTCTATCTATCTTTCACAGTGGCAGGACTAGACGAGACAAACACACACACAGACACACACAATAGCTGCCTGAGCCAAGCTCTCCTGTCCTCCAATCCCCCAACATTCGCCAGCTCTTTCAGGGTGGTGGGCTGCATACATGCGAGCGTGCGACCACCGAGAATTCCTGCACTGTGCCGGGGTGGCAGTGGGAAGAGGAGGCATGGCACACCAATCAGACACGCATGTGCCAGCCTCCGTATCGAGGCTGAGCCTCCCCCGCCCCCAAACCCCCGTTTCTCCTGCCAGTCTGCACCCCAATAGATGGACCCTTCCTTCACCACCACCCCTAACCACCATCCACCACCACCAGCTCCTCACTCCCTCGCCCTCCAACCCCAGCACCAGCAACCCCCACTGGGCTAAAGTGCAGAGCCTGGGCCTGGGTCTCTGGTTCTGAGTCTGGGCCTGGTGCGGAGTGGAGCCGCCACTGCCCCCGGTGGTGGTGTGGGCCTGGGCCGGGAGGGGCACCAGCTGCCCGGGGAGCGCCCATTACGAGATAGAGCCAGAGATAAGTGCTCTCCCAGGCCCCCTTTCACAGGCATAATTAGCACACTTCTTATCTGCTGCTCAATTCACATTCACACCCTCCGCCTCCATCGCCATGAATGGTGAAGCAGGGAGACGAGAGAGAAACTTAGGAGAGGAGAGAGAGAGAGAGAGAGAGAGAGAGAGAGAGAGAGAGAGAGAGAGAGAGAGAGAGAGAGAGAGAGAGAGAGAGAGAGAGAGGAGAGGGGAAAGACAGTGGAAACCTGTTCACTCACAAATGATAATCTGAGAAAATATATTTTTTCTCCCCCTCTTCTCTCCTCTCCTCTCTTCCAAAAAGTCTTTGAACTCCTGAACAAAAACAATGGTTTGTGCATCAAACTGCAATTTGCTAAAACAAAGGTATCTGGCCCTATAATCATCGCAATCAGCGGAAAAAAACAACCTCCACAGATATTTCCAGATAATTTGGCCCCTGTTTAATCTATTTTCTCTTTCTTCATCAAGTAACAATTGTGGAAACATTTTCAACTCCACCGATATATCAAACCTTTAATAATAACGGCTTGCTCCGCATTTCTTTAATTAGTTTTAATAAGAGTTAAACTGATGGTAATTTTGCTCACACAAGCCGGTATTCAACGAGTGGGTTGTTCCCTGGGCGAGATAACAGGCTCCGCTTTAGCTGAGAGTCATTCAGAGCACAGCTAATATAAACAGGTTTGTTTTGTGTTGAAACACTGTCTGCTGTTCGCTAAACCCACAATAAAGGAGACATATGTCATTATGGCGATAAATCAACAGTCGGAGAAGAGAGGAGAGTTGCACAATGTGGCGCTTCAGTTTTTGAACCCCCTAACTGGTGAATGTCTCCAGATCTGGTTTTATATCGTGTTTTATTCTTTTGTTTTCTAATGTTTCATCAACCACACTGGGAAGGAGCCAAAATGTCTCCACGACAAGTCCAGGCATGAAATGAAAATATTAGCTCTGTAAATATTGATGTGTGCATTATATTTGAAGCTGGAACATCCACAGAACTGTAACTAATAGTTTAATAACATACGTTCTCAATAATATCGCCTGAGACATTCTTTTGTTCTATATTTTGTTTAAATGTTGAGTGCCAATTTCTCACAGAAATGATACCAGTTTCTCAGTTAACCCTCTTCTACTTCGTGGCACAGTGGAAAATAATACTTATTGTGTGTGGTGTTGTTCTGCAGGTCTGTGTGTCTGTACCAAAATAGTGCTCTTATTGGTCTCTGGCCTAGAATTGTATGTTGTGTGTACAAAAATGGCAACCAGAGTCATGGTCGTTACATGGTACCTGACTCTTGGAGGCGGCCACCTTGGCAAACAGAGCCTGGGAAACCTTGGCCCTCTTCATCTCCTGCTGGATCTCGTCATAGATGGAGGAGTTGATGTTGAGGATGCAGCTCTCCGTCTTGCCGTTCCACTCGCTGGGGAGCGGAGAGGCCTTCACCTGGCCAGGGTAAGGAGTGTCAGCAAAAGGGTTGGAAAACAAGGTGATGCTGCCGGGTTTTCTGGATTCGGGGATCTGTCCAGGTAGATAAAGGAGGGAAAGAGAACTATGTTTAAAACATGGGAGACAAGTTCAGATTCAATTATTTCATACATTTCATAATTTCTCTAATTAACTTCACTTAACATATATAAGAATATATAAGAAAACATATTGGTAACACTTTATAATGACGTTTATGAACAAGCATTAATAAACAATTGATGAACTATTAATACATTTGTTTTTATTCATTGAATTACTTATTAATAAGCTATTACATTTATAACTAAATACTTCATGCTAAAATTCTAATTTCTAAAAGTGATACGAACAAATCATGCTACTATTTACATAAAATGCCACAACATACATTATTACGATAACCATGAATAACAATGTTATTGATACAGTACAGTAAGGGTGAAAGTGTCACAAAGAGATGGTTCATTGTTGTGTTTTCTTACAGGAGAGATGCCCACAGGGATTCTGGGGTTCCAGTCCTCAGGTCTGACGTTGTTACAGTCTTCTCTCCTGGGCTGCTGGGGCAACAGAGACATGTTTGTTTAGTTCCACCCTCAGAAAAGGGATTTAACCACACACACACACACACACACGCACACACACACGCACACACACACACACACACACGCGCACACCCACATGCACACACACACACAACAACAAATTGTTAGGCTGTATCAACACAAAGGTAGTATATTACATGTGCAATGACAACGTTAGTACACTGCAGTCTCATTGATGAAGCTAAACTGATCAGAAATCAGATTGCAGAGAGACACATGGAATTGAATCAACATCATTCCGTGGCTTGTTGTCATTCATATGCAAAGTCCAGAGGAAATCCTTTTAAAACTTGTGTGAATACTATATTTTTTCAAATATTTTTGTTACGTGTAGGCAATAATTTCATTACTCAGTATTAATCTTATCAGTTTACAAACTTGCCCAAAACAATCAGTACAAATCTAAAATAAATGTTTAACGCATATGTCTAGACATTTAACAGCCATTTTGGAGGTTATGAAAAGATAATGGACCCAAAATGTGTGGTAAACTGGAATGTCTTAAGATTCCTGGGCATATTTTTTAACCATTTATGACTCAGTAGGCGAGGGGTGTCAGTGTGTGTATTGACTACCAACATTTTCCTTAGTAGCTCTAATTGCTAAGCCTTGGACATGCAGAGACTGGTGAGGGCACTGGAGCCACCCATGGGCACACATGAGAAACATACCTCCACATCATTTTTTAGGAGGCCTATAAAAGCCTCCCTGTCTCTGCTCAATTGCCACCCTGACTGATTTATGTGGCTAAATCTCCCAATGCATTACTTAATACTCTCTAGGAGCTGTCAGTGGGAGTCTGGCATATGTCCAGGCCAGGGCTAGTCCTACCATGATAGGACTCAGTCATATGTGAAGGGAAGAATAGAAAAATGCATATTACGGCTGATGATCATATAATACCGTGATGTTTCATGTTCAGCAAGAAGTAAAAAACGGTATAGTAAATGGTGGAAGTTTAGATGTGACCTATCTAGAATCAACCGGTTATAACAAAACTACAAGGTCTGTGTGTCCTGTACTGCCCCATAAAATGATGCCTTTAGAATACAAACTGAAATCCCTGGAATTTGACTAACACAATTATTCAATCCAGAAAGGTGTGTGCACCTCCTGATCCACATGTTTGAAATGGACGACACTGAAGTAAACAGAATTAGGGCCTGAACAGAGGTATGTCTGATAGCAGAAACATGGTCGAGTCTGGTCAATGTGTCGTTGTGCGAGGGTCATCTCTCTCTCGCTTTCTCTCTCACTCTGTCTCCCTCTCTGTGTCTGTCTCTCTCCCTCTATCGGCTCTCTCTCCCTTTTTCCATGTCCAGCTTTCACAGCCAACTGACTGTTGAGGAAGACCTGTGAACTGCAAAGTGTCCTTTTCCAAGTTTAAAACCACTGGTTCAGAGTCTGATTCTTCCCTTTCCTTCCAGTTTTGAAAGGACGGCCACTGCGATCTGGCCATGCAGTAAAAAGGGCCTCCCTGTTTGGCCAATGGGTGGCACAGGGACATTCTCACTCTCCCAAATAAAAGGCAGTCTTTAGTCTGAGGCTGAACAGAGGAGGTCTTTGTCTGGCTCTCTCCGCCCCAGACACACTCGACCGCACTCAAAATGTGCTTAAGTGGAAAAGTTGCCACATACCTGTCCAATAAAGGACTTTGATTGTGGGAGAGACAGTGGAGAGCTGGTGGTCAGGCAGTTGAATGAGGAAGTGACTGACTGACAGACTGGGGGAGATTCACTAATCCACAGAACTTGTCGTCATTGAGTTGCTTCCTATTTTAAGAGTGGGGTGGGTAGTGGCACTTGCTGTACAACTTAAGGTCAAAATAAATGCGTTTGTTCGTGGGTTTGTGTCCACGCTGCTCTGTCTGTGTGCTTGCCTGTTCGTTCCATACCTGCACTGGCCGGGTGGGCGGGGTGCTGATGAGTGGCGCAGGCCCCATGGCCGAGGCAGCCGTTAGGCTCCTTTCCCTCTCGTCCTGGTAGATACGGTCTCGCTCGGCCTCGGGCAGCTGCAGGAAGTTCTGCATGGCCCGCAAGTTGACCAGCAGAGACTGGCTGGCCGTCTTAGGATCCTCCTCTTTACGCAGGATCTCAGACAACAGGCCCTGAGAGGAAGAGTGGGAGAGCGAGAGAGAACAAGAGAGAGAGCGAGAGAGAGAGAGAGCGAGAGAGAGAGGGAGAGAGCGAGAGAGAGAGGGAGAGAGAGAGAGGGAGAGAGAGAGAGAGAGGGAGAGGGAGAGGGAGCGGGAGAGAGATAGAGAGAGGGAGAGAGAGAGAGAGGGAGAGAGAGAGAGAGAGAGAGAGAGAGAGAGAGAGAGAGAGAGAGAGGGAGAGAGAGAGAGAGAGGGAGAGGGAGAGGGAGAGGGAGCGGGAGAGAGATAGAGAGAGAGAGAGAGAGAGAGAGAGGGAGAGAGAGAGAGAGAGAGAGAGAGAGAGAGAGAGAGAGAGAGGGAGAGGGAGAGAGAGAGAGAGAGAGGGAGAGGGAGAGGGAGCGGGAGAGAGATAGAGAGAGGGAGAGAGCGAGAGAGAGAGGGAGAGAGAGAGAGAGAGAGAGAGAGGGAGAGAGAGAGAGAGAGGGAGAGGGAGAGGGAGAGGGAGCGGGAGAGAGATAGAGAGAGGGAGAGAGAGAGAGAGGGAGAGAGAGAGAGAGAGAGAGATGCCCTATTTGTAAGCCCTGAGAAGACTCATACATTGACATCCCTACAGGAACTTCATGTCCGTTGTGAACATTCTATTTCTACTAGTAAACTCTCCCAGACCCAGAGGATAATGTAACTATTACAGCACATCGACTCAGTGAGCATCAGTGTAGCAATCAGTGTATCCGCTGTTCCTTTTCAATAGCTATGAATCCTGTCATTACGGGAATCACTGTATTATCAGGACTGTGTGATCGAGGCTTTTCATCCGACGTTGGACACACACTGAGTGATCCATTTTCAGCTTCTCTTCTTCAATAGGTGTGTGATTTGGAAATAAACAAAATGATTTTGTAATAAACAACTTGACGTCAGTTCTGTTGATAATTACACCAACTACCGGAGCTGGAACTAGTGGCTCCGCTGTTTAACTAATGGTATGGTAGTTTAAGAAAACACATTGTGCTTGTGACTTAGTGAAACACTACAGAACAATGGAATAAATTTGCTTTATGACGGAGCCAAGTATGTATAACTAGATAGAGGTATCAACTCTGAATGGGGAGACAAGCTTTCATACTGACATTGAGTGCATGTCACAGGTATTCTGAAGATTGTGCGAGAATATGTGTGTGTGTGTGTGTGTGTGTGTGCGCATGTGTGTGCAATTGTGTATGTGCAGGCTTGTATGTTTATTGGGCCCGGCCATCAACCCTTTCCATTAATCTCCCCAGTCAATCGGCCGCTTCTACAAAAAAGGGCCGGCGATCTCTGTGGGTCCGCCCCGCTCTGCGTAGACACCATCACACACGTTATTAACACGAACGGCAGAAACAGGAAGAGAAAAAAAATAACGCACAATAAGTAATACAAGAGGAGGCTCTCAAAAGGCACATTACTAACTCGTCATACCGGAGAGATAAGGCTGAAAGGAGAGAGGCTTGCCAATTTGCACAAAAACGCCACTGTCTGCTTGCTATCCACTTAACTGTTTTTGTGGAGAGAGCGTCGGTATGCACTGATTCTAATAGATTCTTATCAAGAGGTTTCGCACACAACTTCAAAGTGGCGGAGGAGTAATGAGGTTTGCTGCCACCTCCCCCAAAATATGCAGAACATCTTAAGACATTATCTCTGTCAGGGCCCTGCTGTGCTGCCTGCCTGTGAAGTGAAATCACATGTCTTAGCGGAGGGAGAGCAAGCCATGACCGCGCCTGATGCTCTGACGTTGCGGCTTGCCAGGTGTACGGTAGCTTTTAAATTGTTGTTGTTGTGGTGCTAGGTTGTTGTAAGTGGTTATAAGATTAACTGTTTTGATGATGGCCTTCGACAAGAATGCAGAGTTTGACTTTGAGGCATTACAACTCAAAACAATTCTGTCCTTGTGACAGATGTGTCAGAGCGCTTTGTCAGAGTGCTTTGAGGAAAGACAAGAGTTGTGTAGTTTTGAATTTTCAGTCCTGGTAGCACATAATACTATCCTGAGATGTTGCAATCTTTCCCTAAATCTCCTATTGGCATCAATGTGTGATTTATGCCAGAGTCAGTGTTAAATTCTGCCCCTCCTCACCTGGGTCCTGTTGAAAGCCACGCGGGCGAACACGGCTTGGGAGATGCCGGCCCTCTTCAGCTCATCCCTCACCCACTGGTATATCTCCATGGACACCTCAGTGTTGCTGGCTACCTGGGGCTCCAGGGGCTTGGTCAGGGCATTTCGGTTGACCGGCGGGTGGTTGAGATACTGCTGCGACAGCGACTGCTGTGCCAGGAGCCGGTTGACGGCATACTGCTGGTTGAGAATCTGGGCCATGACCAGCTGCTGGTTCACCAGCTGGGGGCTAATGGGGGTGGACACCAGGCCCGGGTGGTGCAGGCCGGGGGGGAGCTGAGCCGGGCGGCCGGGGGTCTGGCCCCCACCATGGGACGGAGGGGGCAGGGGTGGAACCGGGGAGGAGGGGGGCTGCTCGGCCGTGTTGCCCGGGATCGGCTGTTGGGAGAAGGTCAGATGGTTGTGGTTGTGGTTGGGGCCCGGAGGAGAGTGATCGGACAGGCCATCCATGTCTGCTGGAGGAGGGGAAAGAGAGGGGAGGCAGGGGGAGAGGAGAGAGAGGGTTAATTTAAACACTTTGAATACTGGCTGAAGAGTACAGCAGAAAATGTCCAGAAAGAATATACCAATGCACACTGTCCAACCCACTCAGATGAGTAAAACAGACTTTGAAATTGAAAACAGTGCATCAGGCTAAATCTCTAAGCAATAAAACTTTACAGCTGAAACAAACCTGTGTCCCTGTGATAAGACCTAGCTGTTCAGACACTTGCCTGTCTAAAAATCCCCAGCCTAGATTCAGGCCCCAGATAAAGGGCCTCAGTGTGCGACCTGCAGGCAGCCCCCAGAGCCTTGGCAGCTCCCGAAATTAGTTTAGAACGTCCATGGCCCAATCATGTGAGCAATAAAAACAAGTGTGTGTGTGTATGTACGTATGTTCGTGTGTGTGTGTGTGTATGTCTGCACATACTGGGAGACAGATAATCCCTGAATCGCTCTTTATGTCCCTAATTATAAAACAAGGTACGGAAGCTAGCCAATATGACATTTTTTGGGACGGCCTAAATATAACCCCAGGGAGAGGAGGGGAGAGATGAGGGAGCGAGAGAGAGAGAGAGCGAGAGAGAGAGAGAGAGAGAGAGAGAGAGAGAGAGAGAGAGAGAGAGAGAGAGAGAGAGAGAGGAGCTCTACAGTATAAGGAGCATCCTAGACATGACCTCTTCAATATGGCAGCCTGTTCAGGCCTAAGGAAAAATGAATGTACTATTTATGGTGTCTCTCTCATTTTGGGAATATTTAAGTCCATAATGGCAGCTTGTGAGTATTTTGAGCTCTGTCTAAATTACAAGTCTGTGGATGAAAATAATAATTTTAAAAAATCTAAGGGGATATCAAAGTGACTATGAGTGAATGTGAGGTTTCGTCAAACTGGATCTGCTAGAATCTGCTGAGGTTTTCTATCTAAAGAATTCATACAGATTTAATCATTTACATTCACTGAACTTAAAATAGTATCTCTTAAATAATCCATATAGTACCATTTACACCTGGATGTGTGCAACTGCCAACATGGGACCAAAAAATCATATTGAATCAAATAAATCATATTTCTGAGAGGCACCAATTGGTGTTAGGAGGAGAACATTTTCCACAAACTCAATATTTCAGAGGTATATAAAAGATTGAGTGCCTGGAAGAGCTCCAACAATCCACATAATAATCACAGATATAGCAGCATATTTTCTTAACTGTCAGGAAACACAAAAACTGGCCAAAACTGTTCTTTTCAGTATTTGTCGAAACAAATTATTAAGAAGGGGAAAAAAACGTGGTAATAATTACATCTCTCCCATAATCCTCGGCATTCCCTGGCTGTGATGATTCGCTCTTGTCTCTCTACTCTGTGCTCACACACATTGCTGGGGGGCATGCTCACAAATACACACACACACATACTGAACGCACACAAACACAACATTTCCATGAAAAAAAAAAATTAAATAAAAGGGTGTCAGAAAAGCACGGCCGGCCCTGGAGAAAAGGCCTTGTGTGGAATCCTGCTACAAAAGAGCCCCAGATTAAACACACAATGGGAATGGGATGTGGGTTGAGAGAGGTAGGGAGGGGGAGAGAGAGAGAAAGAGAGAGGGAGAGAGAGATGGAGAATAGAGAGAGAGATGGGGGAGAGAGGGAGCGGGGGGGCGAGAGAGAGAGAGCGAGAGGGTGGGGGGTGTCCAAAACCCCATGGAACTCTTGTCTCCTGCTGGATAGGGGGACTGCTCTCGCACTTCAACAGAGTAGAGACCACTTTGCTGGGTCCCATAGAAGCAGACTCTGACAGCAGAGACTGTCGACCAGGGCCCTTCAATGTGTTTAACCAGACGCATTTTCAATTACAGACAGTGTCTCGATGTAAGGCAATATAACTACACTGCCCATGTGGTAGACTAAGTGTATGTTTATGAAACTACAGTGGCACTGAAGCACAAAGGAGAGACTAACACACTCCCTTTTAACAGTGCCCTCTATGCCATCGCTGCCACTCAACAGGCACGCATAGTAGGCATCCTTACATGAATATTAAGGTTGAGAGTGTTGCTGTGGGCGACAAACAGTCACTTGTGGGGTGCCAGCTTTTGCAGCGACTGGGTAGGGACACAGTGCAGTGTGTGTGCCTACAGACGGTATGTGTTTAGCCTCGTGACGTACC
The DNA here is from genome assembly GCF_013265735.2 of Oncorhynchus mykiss. Taxonomy (NCBI): domain Eukaryota; kingdom Metazoa; phylum Chordata; class Actinopteri; order Salmoniformes; family Salmonidae; genus Oncorhynchus; species Oncorhynchus mykiss. Next base: position 25,492,439 of record NC_048567.1, read on the forward strand.
TAGTGTGTTGGCACGCGGGCTGTCGTGGAGGACACACGTCCCCAGGTAGCCCTCCAGCTGCGAGGGTTGGCGCATGCCTGCACAGATGTGTGGGCAAGATGGGCAAACAAACATACACACACACACACACACACACACACACACGCACCCACACACACACACACACACACACACACACACAGAGGACAAGACACACAGTGCACAGGTGAAGAGAGAGAAAGAGAGGGTTAACACCCCCTACCATCTACATGATACATGACCAGGGGAAGAAAGGGTTAATGTGGACATAAGGGATGCCACAGAGTTGATACCCACTATGCTTCACCTCATATCCCATGTACACATAAATATCACATTCTAAATACACACAGGACTGCTACTTGAGATCCTACATTCTTTATGTACTCTTCCATAAACCATAAAGAATGCTACGTAAAATGTGTGTATGTACACAAGAGGATGGGTAGGGGGCCAGTGGTGTTACGTGTCCATGATCAGAGCAGTGTCCACAGGCAAAACCATGAAAACATTCTGGTCTTATATCTTGACCAGCGGCGATACCTCAGAGGAGGAAGGGGAGGATCACCCTACTCAGTGAATTTCATAAACATTAAATTAGTGAAACATTTAAAAAGTTATCCTTTTTAGATAAAACTATACTTAATATATTCACATCACCAAATACCTGATTAAAATACACTGTTTTGTAATGAATGTCTACAGTAGCCTCAACAGCACTCTGTAGGGTAGCACCATGGTGTAGCTGGAGGACAGCAAGCTTCCACCCTCCTCTGGGTACATTGACTTAAATACGAAACTTAGGAGGCTCATGGTTCTCACCCCCTTCCATAGACTTGCACAGTAGTTATGACGACTTCCAGAGGATGTACCTATCAGAGCTCTTTTCACTTTCACTTTAACTTACTTAGCTAGCTAATGCAGTTAACTAATTTAGCCTACTCAAACACCTGGCTCAAACAGAGAGGTCAGCCAGTGTAACTGCTAAACTGCTTGCTGTACACTGTACTGCGTGATTGTAGCAGGTTTACTAATGTGTTAATTCTAGTAGCTATGTTGACTATGACGTTAGCTAATATGGTGACAACAATGTAGGCTGTGTGTAGCAGTTAACGGTTCTGGTATGAAGGTTTGGCTTGGAAAGGTTTTTTTCGCCTGGTCACAGACAGCTGATGTGTTGTGCACTGAAGTCCACAAGCGAATGGAAAAGGTGAGAGGAGGGGAGTGCGTATATTCGAGAAGGAATTATACAACAAGCAAAGTGATGATGCTGTTTGTATGTGGCTGCTATGAAGGTGAACTGTGTGTGCGGATAATCAGGGGTATATTAACCTCTTGAACCTATAGGGGCGCTGTGTCATTATTGGATAAAAAGACGTGCCCGTTTTAAGCGCAATATTTTGTCACGAAAAGATGCTCGACTATGCATGGAATTGAGAGCCTTGGAAAGACACAACTCTGACGTCTCCAAAACTGCAAAGATATTATCTGTGCGTGCCCCAGAACTAATGCAACAGGCGAAACCAAGATGATGTTTCATACAGGAAATGCCCCGGATTCTGAAGGCGCTGTGTTCCAATGTCTCCTTATATGGCTGTGAATGCGCCAGGAATGAGCCTGCGCTTTCTGTATATTCCCCGAGGTGTCTGCAGCATTGTGACGTGTTTGTAGGCATATCATTGGAAGATTGACCATAAGAGACTACATTTACCTGGTGTCCCGCCCGGTGTCCTGTGTGCGTAATCAGTAAGTCCATGCGCGTTCCATTTCTTCAGAATTGAAAGTAAACTGCCACGATGGATTTTATCGTCGATAGATATGTGAAAAACACCTTGAGGATTGATTCTAAACATCGTTTGCCATGTTTCTGTCGATATTATGGAGTTAATTTGGAAAAAAGTTCGCGTTTTAATGACTTTTTTCTTTTTTTTTTCTTTCTTTTCCTTACCCAAACGTGATGAACAAAACGGAGTGATTAGTTGACACAAATAATATTTTTTGTAAAAACGGAACATTTGCTATCTAACAGAGTCTCCTCATTGAAAACATCTGAAGTTCTTCAAAGGTAAATTATTTTATTTGAATGCTTTTATGGTTTTTTGTGGAAAATGTTGCATGCTGAATGCTAGGCTTAATGCAATGCTAGGCTATCAATACTCTTACACAAATGCTTGTTTAGCTATGGTTCAAAAGCATATTTTGAAAATCTGAGATGACAGTGTTGTTAACAAAAGGCTAAGCTTGAGAGCAAATAGATTAATTTCATTTCATTAGCCATTTTCATGAATAGTTAACGTTGTGTTATGCTAATGAGCTTGCTGATAGATTTACACAATCCTGGATACAGGGGTTTTTTCGTAGCTAAACGTGATGCAGAAAACGGAGCGATTTGTCCTAAACAAATAATCTTTCAGGAAAAACTGAACATTTGCTATCTGAGAGTCTCCTCATTCAAAACATCTGAAGTTCTTCAAAGGTAAATGATTTTATTTGAATGCTTTTCTGTTTTTTTGTGTAAATGTTGCCAGCTGAATGCTAACGCTAAATGCTACGCTAAATACTACGTTAGCCATCAATACTGTTACACAAATGCTTGTTTTGCAATGGTTGAGAAGCATATTTTGAAAATCTGAGATGACAGTGTTGTTAACAAAAGGCTAAGCTTGAGAGCTAGCATATTTATTTCATTTCATTTGCGATTTTCATGAATAGTTAACGTTGCGTTATGGTAATGAGCTTGAGTCTGTATTCACGATCCCGGATCCGGGATGGGGAGATCAGAAAGGTTAATTCCGCCGATTCTGTTGAAAAAACGTTTCTTAAACGGAAGCAAATGGAACAAAACGGCGACAATTCTACCTGAATTTGTCCAATAGAAACTCTCGTTTGGAACTGTTTGGACTAATGATAACACCCTAGATCAGCTAGATGCAAGCAACAGTGAGTAAGAAGGTATTGAATGTGTCACTGTCTTTCATCTTGATTACTAGTAGCCTAAACCTATCGATGTTACATTGAGCTGGGTGAATGGAATATGAATGGCAGTTGTCTAATATGCTGTAATAGAAATAAGGCCATGCTCATAAAAAATTAATCGTCCTCCTTAATCTTAAACAGCACCGACCACCACTGATCTTGAATGTAATCAACATGAGCACTAGCTTGTATAGGAAGCTGGATTTCTACACAGTAGGTTGAAACCAATACTCTAAATGACTGTATATTAAACTCTATTAATATGACTGGTATAGTATTTCATGACCAAAACACATCAAATAGACAGCATCTGAATTATGTGACCTAATTTCCAAACAGGGACAAGGAGGACCAACTGAGTTATCTAAAATACAAAGCCAGCCTTGTTCTACTTTGACAAGGAAAAACAGATTGACTTCAAACCAGATGATGGCCAGGAAAATCATCCGTATGTCATTTGTAGGTAACTGAAACAGTATTCATAAACAAAGGTCGCGGACCTCAATTTAGTCTGTGGTTTTGACAGCCATTACTGAATACTAAACTACATCTGATAAGCAATAATAGATTACTCTGAAGGGATTCAGGAAAAACGGTGAAAACATTGTGCACCTGAGCAGTGTACAGGGAAATATCTGAGAAGAGCCATCATTAGATGATGTGATTAAAATGTGTTTAATGTACCAGGAAGAGGGGGGGAACATGGGGCAGACATATTGGAATGGTGATTGGAGGGTCTGATAAGACAGTGTTAGTGTAACATTTTGCTTACCCATCATATCTTTTGTCTTCTTGAAATGTTTATACCAGCGCCCAAATTCCTGACACTTCGCCGCCGACACATTTGCATAGTAAGTGCTGTTCACAATGGAGGAGATCATACTCTGAAAGAGAGAGATTGGTAAAGAGAGAGAAAACCTTCAGGATCTGCAATGTGCACCATGAGGGCATTTATTAACGCTGGTGTGACGTGCACTAATGCTGTGTTTTCTTGTCAAAACGAACAAAACATTTCGGTGCACAAACAACAATAATCTAGCAAAGACCATTTTTTATTAGTCATGCACAAATCTTGGTCTTGTCTTTCCAAATGTAAAACAAATCAAAATGAAATATAAGAGGTGTGTCCCTTTATAGCAAATGCCACAGAGTTTGAGAGAACCTTTCTGGGAGGGCTTCACTGAATTAGTAGCCTTGTTGATATCAGGGTGCAGTACTACGGTAAAGAGCAGTTTGCTTTCAAAAAGTAAAATAACAAACAGACTATTAAAAGTTAGCATCTGGAAATCAGGCAATGTAAACAGATGAATCTTTTATTTTTTCTCTGGCTCTCCACAATATGTTAAAAAACATCTTCAAGAGACATAAGGCTTTTATATCTGTGCCCTCTCGCCTTCTCCACAATTGACTCTACTCTTCCTTATTTATTTCTCGAACGCATTCCTCGCAAACAAGGCGCAGTCTTCTTTTCATTAAATGTTTTAACACCTTCCTGGCCTGCGGGTGAATAGCAGGAGAAATTGTTTTGATTGTTATAAATATTCAAAAGATGAAACCATCTGTTTTCAAATTACAGGTATGCCATCTTTATCATATCTTTAATATGAGCACTTGGGGACGGGAGGGAAACCTTCTGGCACAACAGCACTTCAGTGAACAACACACGGCGCTGGCAGCAGAGCCGCAGCCACATCTCCCACTCCTCCTCACCGGAGATGGAAGACGAGGGAGGATTGAGTCTGCTGCTGTGGATCACTATGGACCTGATGCTGAACTCCTGACCTCGACATCACTACACAACCAGCATACATTACAAGCCCGGTGAATTGCGGAATGATCATTGAGGATGAGTTATTGAGGATCTGACAATTGAGGATTGGTATCTTCAATAGAGTTAACAGAAAATGGCACATACAGTACAATATATCAGCTGAACCCAGTCCATATGAATGCACTATTTTGGTGAGTACAGTATAGTCCGTATTGTGGCATAATGGGAGCTATTCCGTGGGCGTAGCATGTTGCATTTACAGTATCTGGGCGAGGCAGAGCCAGCTATAGCAGGGCCCACCCAAGACACACTGCCTGTGTTCCTCCATATTTGACACAGATGTTCTAATAAACAGTCCTCATTAATCAGGCATCTCCCTCCATACATCACACCCTCTCACTGGAGCACACACACACACACAGGCAGGTACACACACACGCAGGCACAGACACGGTACACACATTTGCCAAGCCGTGCAGATAACCACCGCCACCTCGCGCCCACGAAGCCTCTGCCAGCCAGCAGCTATCTACAGGTAGTGGTGGGTACTGTGTGGCACCAGGATGCTGCTGTCTGACTGCCCTGGGCCCTTTAAGTGATAGCCATCTACAGGTAGTGGTGGGTACTGTGTGGCACCAGGATGCTGCTGTCTGACTGCCCTGGGCCCTTTAAGTGATAGCCATCTACAGGTAGTGGTGGGTACTGTGTGGCACCAGGATGCTGCCGTCTGACTGCCCTGGGCCCTTTAAGTGATAGCCATCTACAGGTAGTGGTGGGTACTGTGTGGCACCAGGATGCTGCCGTCTGACTGCCCTGGGCCCTTTAAGTGATAGCCATCTACAGGTAGTGGTGGGTACTGTGTGGCACCAGGATGCTGCTGTCTGACTGCCCTGGGCCCTTTAAGTGATAGCCATCTACAGGTAGTGGTGGGTACTGTGTGGCACCAGGATGCTGCCGTCTGACTGCCCTGGGCCCTTTAAGTGATAGCCATCTACAGGTAGTGGTGGGTACTGTGTGGCACCAGGATGCTGCTGTCTGACTGCCCTGGGCCCTTTAAGTGATAGCCATCTACAGGTAGTGGTGGGTACTGTGTGGCACCAGGATGCTGCCGTCTGACTGCCCTGGGCCCTTTAAGTGATAGCCATCTACAGGTAGTGGTGGGTACTGTGTGGCACCAGGATGCTGCCGTCTGACTGCCCTGGGCCCTTTAAGTGATAGCCATCTACAGCACAGGAGCTTATCAGTGTCCCCCAGGAAGTCGCAGAGGGACGTTATCTGCCCCAACTATCTACTCCACTTTCCGTCATGGGAGAGAAACGCATGAAAAAGACACGTTGGTAAAACCCTGCCATGGCCTGCAAGCATATGCACACACATACACATAAACTAACTAAGACACCGTACACACACCCTTTTCTTGTTCCTTAGCTCTGATTGTGGCTAATATCTTGCCCCCCCCCCAAACATCTAAAACTAATTACAGTCAATTCCACACCAATTGGGTTAAGCGTCCCCACCCCTCCCCACACACACATGTACGCACGCCTGCGCACACACACGCACACATACACACCAATAGGCCCTACTGCTACCTCAACCACTAGCAGCCTTAGAGCAGAGCCCAGGCTCACAAAGATGGCATTTGATGGCTTTTTGCTGCTATGCAACAGGACAGCTGCTCTGTCAGGGCCGCCCAGTGGGCGAAGGAGGGGGGGCAGAGTGGCGAGGGGGGCCTCTTTTGTTGCCGTAGTTTCAGAGGAACCTGGGGTGGACGGGAGTCAAACTTTTTAGTGAGACCTCATCTACTTTTCCTCTACGGGGGGCATTACAGTGGAACTCCATCTGAGCGCAGTCAAATTATATTCCACTGGGAACAATAACAATGGCCACAGTGGTGAACACAGTCTCTTTTCTCTCAGCCCCCCCTCCCCTCTCTTGGAGTTGGAGTCTCTTCAGGGCATTTGTAGGCCAAACACACAAAGCATGACTCCCCGCCACAAAAGAATGAACTAAATGTTTGACAAGACAGAGAACAAAGGCGCCGTTTTTTCAAGATGGCCCACCCTCTTTCTTTCTCTCTTTGAGCCCTGTTCTGAGGTAGGGTTCATTCTCTCCCCCAAATTCTCTGTTTGTTAACCTTTCTCTCCCCAGGATTACCCTCCTGAATATCAAGGAGACACTAATCCTATAAAAGCTGCCAATCTTCCCTGCCTCCGAATACACCCTTTCCTCTCCCCGGGCGCTGTTGGCTTCCAAGAAGCCTTAGGAGCGCTGTGGCCGATGTGGCTTCTCACCTGCCGCCCATCACATCCCCCTCAGGCACTCTCATCAGAGACCCTGAGCCATAGTTTAATACTGATAAGAAACAGCAGTAGCCACGCAGGTCTAATACTGGGCTCAATGGCCCAAATGAGTCTTATAGAGAGACCTATTAAAAGCAACAACACACCTCTCTGTGGGTATAGCAATGCAGAACCCACTGTGTAACAGATGTCAGATATTTTGAAGTTGGCCATCTGTGAACCCCTACAATGCGAATAAAGGGATCGCTGCTTATAGTATATCATATATGATATTTGGGATTAACAATGCACATCTCAACTACCATTTCATATTTCAGTTAGCCTGTTAACTCTTACTTACTCAGAGCGTCTTACAATGAGTAAATAACAATGGCTGAACAACAGAGTAAAATCGAGCAGCGATGCTATCCTCTGAGCCTGCGCGGTTGGACCGCACCACAGAGAGTGGTTCACATATGGACCGTAAACAGGGTGATTACCGGGCTGAGGGAGAGAGGGAGGGAGCTGCGGCTCGGCTCAGCCTGAACACCGCCGGGGGACTCTTTACATCATCACCACGCTCTGCCCGGCTAAACACACACACCACGGGCCTCTAGGTGACCGTACGGCAGCCTCGGTGAGGGGAGAGTCCACTGAATAACACACTCCATAACACACATATTCCATACCGTAAGAGCTCGCACACACACTCCATACCATAAGCGCTCACACACACACACTCTATATCGTAAGCGCACACACCCAGACGGCTCCTGTGATAAATATACTTCCGTTTCTTTCCTGCAGAACAGCTTCTGTTATGAGCTATGAAATACGACGAAAGCTGAAATTCTATAGAGTCAAGCTACTTGAATAGAGAGTGAGTGTATTACATAATGGTGAGAGAGAAAATAAACTCCCAAAAACATATTTCTAGCCTGACGTATAAAGAGGAAAATCAAGATTATTCTGGGTTGGTCCATTGTTTACCCAACAATAACCCTGCATTCAATCAACAGTACTGCTTCTGCAAATGAGGGGGGAAGAGAATAAGAAGGGGGGGGGGGGGGGACGTGCATCTATATGGACGACAATGGGTATTGATTTGGATTTTCTATGGCAATTCTCCATCGTGTTCCACTCTATCAAACTCTGGGCATTTGAAAAAGGGACACTGGCAGTCTTTGGCAAATGGAATAGTGGGGGTTTGTGGACGGCTCCAGCACCTGTGATAAGGGACATTCTTTTGCCAGAGAGCTCTGGTTCATGTCTTTGAGTAACTCCTTGAGGGCATTTCTTACTGTAGAGTGGGTCCACTGCTCTGGCGGCAGGTCCTCCAGTTTAGGACAACTGTGAGACGAGATAGGAGGTAGGAAGAAGAGATAGAGGGGGAGAGAGAAAGAGAAAGGGATGAGGGTGGGGGGAGAAGATGGAGAACAGGGAGATTGAGACAGGGGAGGGGGGAATAGAGAGAAGGAGAGAAAAGAGGGCAGAGAACAGGAGAGAACAGGAGGAGAAAGAGAGAGAGAGAGAGATGAGCACAGGGCCTTGCTTTCCTGCTGCAAGCGCCCCTCCAAGACAGACAGATTTCATTTGGCGCATCAAGCAGATGCATCTGGAGATTGCTCTCTCTCTCTCCCTCCCTCCCTCCCTTTTCCCTCGCTCTCTCTCCTTCCCTCTCTCTCTCCTGATTGTTCTGATTAGTTAATTACTTTATACAACACATCTGCTGTATTGATGCATGAATTATACATCAGCTGCATGTGGCGACTATTATTTCATGTTACTTCTACCTTCCTGGCTCGATGTGCTCGGCGAAACAATTTAAGGTGTTACCGGCTAGATTTTTGCAGCGGGGGGAAAGGAAATAACAACACGCCACACATAAAAACACGCATTTTTGATAAAAAGACAAAGAATGTATGCGTCTATGCGATATACAGATGAATGTACTCTATTTACAGACAAGTGGACCCCCCTTTAAAACCAGATCTTTTTAATGAGGGGGAATTCGAAAGAGAACAAGCAGGTCTCCAGTGAGAGAGCCCCGTTCGCTTCAGATAAGGATCTCTCCATGTGATCAAGCATGCGCAGACGTCACGTGTGTGGGACATATGGCCGTGTTCGCATTGCATGCATTCCTGAATTATGGCAACGACAAAAGAAACACGTGAACCGCACACTCCACAGTTGGAAATGGGTGTCTATTGAGTTTATGTGTGTGTGGTGGGGGAGATGGGTTGCTATTGTCTTAAAGGTTATAGGTACTTTGACATGTGTAATGCATATGTAATAAACAGAAGGTAGATTGGTAGAAGTTAGAGGATTCAAAGATAGAGGGCGAACACACACACACACACAACACACAACACACACACAACACACACGGCTCTGGTTAAGGCTTTGCCAGAACACCTTAAACGGCTGTAGCAGCTAGAGAGCCTCTGGGGAAAGCAAAGGAACAGAGGGGAGGAAAAGAGAGGAGGGCGAGTGGTGGAGACAGACAGTTATCCATGCAGACACACAAGCTTGCTGGAAATAAACACAACCTTCTGTGTCCTGGCTGGTGTGTGTGCAGAGGAGGGGAGAAAAGAGAAGGAGGGAGGGAGAACAACCTGTGTGTGTGTGTGTGTGTGTGTGTGTGTGTGTGTGTGTGTGTGTGTGTGTGTGTGTGTGTGTGTGTGTGTGTGTGTGTGTGTGTGTGTGTGTGTGTGTGTGTGTGTGTGTGTGTGAACAGCCCCCCAGAGGGTTGCATTAGCAGTGAGCTAGTGAGGGTAGGGCTGAGTGTGTGCAGCTGGCACAGGCCTCTACACCAGCAGTACCAATCTCAGTGTGTGTGTGTAGTCTGTGGCTGCTATGTGGTCTGTAAACAGTATGTGTGGGTTGTGTGGCCAGGTTGGTCATTAGAAATAGACGCCGATTTTGGATATTTGAAAACGTCCTGAGAACGTCGATTATATGCCTTCCTCGGCTCTCACAAAAAAAATCTCAAATAAAGATTGCCCAGCACTGGGCGCAGACTGATGATGATCGGAGCTGGAGCTTAAACCACTGTGCTACTGCAGTTCACAAAGCCCGAGCAAGTCTTGAGAACACTGTGAATACTGATGATACCTGATGGTAATATTGTATCGTTTTTTTATTATTTTGTTGTAGCCCTTTCCTGCAATAGTGGCCTCATAAGTAGAATGCTATAAATATTTTTCAGAATTTCATCATTAATAAACATACCTTTTTTTTAACGCCGAAAATCTGTATATCTATGTCAAACGGTTTTGGTATATTTCTATCTTATGTGATGTATATAAAGTGTAAAATTGGGATGCAAACTCAAAGTAGATTTGTTTAAGACACTCTTGTGACCCTGATTTAACCCACTGCAGTAAAAGGTTAAGCCTTCCCCAAACCATAGCACTAACCTTAACTATTAATGCCCAAACTGTTAACCTTTGAGTTGTTTCTGCTTTAACCCTGTAACCATGTGGAATAAACCCTGTAACCATGTGGAATAAACCCTGTAACCATGTGGAATAAACCCTGTAACCACACACAATGAAAGCATCAGAAATAGACATTCATCCATAACACGTTGAACTTTGAAGGGATACTATGACATCTTGTTGGTGTGGCTACTGACTGTGGTCAACGTAAATGGTGAGTACAGTTTTACAGTAGGTGCTATGAGCAAACCTGACTGCCATGCATGGTTTTTGTATGGACTGGATAGCTACCATTGCTATGTTCAGCCCATCCATCACTATCAGGTGTATGGCTGGATTCCAGGTATGTCTTTGCTGTTATGGCTGCTGCAAGGTCTGTGGCTATTATGCTAATTTGAGCTAGTGTGGAAGCATAGAAAGCAAATGGTATGCCTATGTGTTGGGTGTTTAACCCAAGTTAACTAGGTACGCATGCCACACTAGACTGGCATAGGTGGGTGGTGGGGTCAGGAGGGTGGTGTGGTTGGGTACTTCACTGGACTGGCATTGGGTGGGTGGTTGGTTAGGTGGGTGGTTGTGTGGGTGGGTGGGTTGATTGGGCAACAGGGCGGAGACTGACCTGTGCAGCTGAATTTTCAGCGTGACCACATGGTACACGTCCTGCAGCATGTCTGCCACGGTGGCGTCCGGCGCGTCCGTCACGTAGGACAGTGGGACCGGGTTCCACTTGCCCACCTGAATGAGACCTGCAATGGAAAGAGAAACACAAACACAATCAAATGGTAAATGTTATGTTTCTCACGTTTAGACACATACAGATAAACATTTAGAATAATTGACTGATTCTAAGGTCACACAGCAAGGTCACATTAAAGTTGACATCTCCCCCCCCCCCACCGTCACCACCAATAAATGGCATGAAAACATCCGAGCCTACACTATGTCCTACTACAGAGATTGTGGGGTATTTTGGTCAACTGTGTTGCTGTATGATAGACCTGCCTGTAATAAAGGGCAGAGGCACCTGGAAGTAGCCCAGGTCTGTGTGTTGCAGTTGCACTCAGCTGCAACCGGTCCCACCTTCACTCCCACTGAGTGTTCTAGCTAGAGGTTTACAGAGCAAAGAGGCCCTGAGAACTCCTGAGAGGCATGTAGTTACATCCTCTGTCTGGGATCAATGTCAGCCTACGTTACTGAGCCTTCAGATCAGCTGGGAAACTATCGGAGGCCTGGACAGCTAAGGCAGTTGTGTGTGTGTGTGTGTGTTTGGGGAGAGTGGGGGAGTGGGCAGTGTGTGTGTGTGTGTGTGTGTGTGTGTGTGTGTGTGTGTGTGTGTGTGTGTGTGTATGGGTGGATGGATGGATGGATGGATGGATAGAAGGGGGGCAGTGTGTGTGGGGTAAGTTATGGGAGAAGCCAAATCATAGCAGGGCCAGTTCTATAATTCGTGGAGCGGGCATGTGCCTGAGTTTATATGTGTGTGTATACAGTTGAAGTCGGAAGTTTACATACACCTTAGCCAAATACATTTAAATTCCGTTTTCACAATTTCTGACTAAATGTCAGAAATCCTAATCCTAGTAAAAAATGCCCTGTCTTAGGTCAGTTATAATCAACACTTTATTTTAAAAAGTGTTGAAAAAAGTGAATGTGAAATGTCAGAATAATAGTAGAGAGAATGATTTATTTCAGCTTTTATTTATTTCATCACATTCCCAGTGGGTCAGAAGTTTACATACACTCACTTAGTATTTGGTAGCATTGCCTTTAAATTGTTTAATTTGGGTCAAACGTTTCGGGTAACCTTCCACAAGCTTCCCAAAATAATTTGGGTGAATTTTGGCCCATTTCTCCTGATAGAGCTGGTGTAACTGAGTCAGGTTTGTAGGCCTCCTTGCTTGCACATCCTTTTTCAGTTCTTTGGCTTGCAAGCCTCCTCCTTTTTCCTCCAAACATAACCATGGTCATTATAACCAAACAGTTCTATTTTTGTTTCATCAGACCAGAGGACATTTCTCCAAAAATTATGATCTTTGTCCCCTTCTGCAGTTGCAAACCGTAGACGGTATTTTTAATGGCGGTTATGGAACAGTGGCTTCTTCCTTGTTGAGCGGCCTTTCAGGTTATGTTGATATAGGAATTGTTTTACTGTGGATATAGATTATTTTGTACATTTTTCCTCCAGCATCTTCACAAGGTCCTTTGCTGTTGTTCTGGGATTGATTTGCACTTTTTGCACCAAAGTACATTCATCTCTAGGAGACAGAACGCGTCTCCTTCCTGAGCGGTATGACGGCTGCATAGTCCCATGGTGTTTATACTTGCATACTATTGTTTGTACAGATGAACGTGGTACCTTCAGGCGTTTGGAAATTGCTCCCAAGCATGTCCCAGACTTGTGGAGGTCTAAAATAATTTTTCTGAGGTCTTGGCTGATTTCTTTTGGTTTTCCCACGATGTCAAGCAAAGAGGCACTGAGTTTGAAGGTAGGCCTTAAAATACATCCACAGGTACACCTCCAATTGACTCAAATGATGTCAAATAGCCTATCAGAAGCTTCTAAAGCCATGACATCATTTTCTGGAATTTTCCCAGCTGTTTAAAGGCACAGTCAACTTAGTGTATGTAAACTTCTGACGCACTGGAATTGTGATACAGTGAATTATAAGTGAAATAATCTGTCTGTAAATAATTGCTGGGAAAATGACTTGTGTCACGCACAAACTAGATGTCCTAACCGACTTGCCAAAACTATAGTTTGTTAACAAGAAATTTGTGGAGTGGTTGAAAAACAAGTTTTTATGACTCCAGCCTAAGTGTATGTAAACTTCCGACTTCAACTGTATGTGTGTGTATGTGTGTGTGAGCGGGTCATCAATAGAGTGGGGGCTTGTGCCAGTCCTACCTTTCGCCTGTGCCGCCGAGCTGTGCGAGTAGCCCAGTGACAGAAGGGCCATCTCGATGAGCTGGTTGAACAGCATGTCTTTCCTGACCAGCACAAACTCGGCGTGCTCCTCCTTGCTGTCAAACTCGATGGGGCTCTCGTAATGCTCCACCACGCAGAACACAGGGAGCATGTTGCCTGGAGAGACACAGAGCAACACAGCGGGGGCTCAGACATGACAAATGGTGACCTTCAATGGGGGGATTAATATTACATTTAGACACAGCTGATACAGTCAGACTACCTCTATTCATGAATGAATGAATGTCAGTGCAATTCGTATTATCAGTGACAGCACAATGATAAATATTGTATTGTTTTTTATTAGAATTTCCATATTAGCCTTATTCACATTGATAGAACTGGTAGTGGTAGCGGTAGTAGATGTGGTGGTACTGTGATTTTAGTTATTCAAACATGATCAATGACATCATGATTAGAGTAATGATTTCAATGTCCTTAGTCATTATTAATGATATCATTATTCGATTTGAACTAAAGTCTAAATAAATTGAATGTTGTTCAGATGAATCTTGGCCGATCTCTGCTTTTAACCACTTTTTGACTGAGATCTATTGATACATTGTCAAGGAGTTCACATTAGACCAGATCACATTAGACTGCTTCTGCCTCTGCTGTCAAAACCCATATCACCTTCCCATGATGCACCGCTCCAAATCCTAACACTCCAGTGCGCCCTGAGGTTTACTAGTCTGTGTAAACACTGCACTACTATTAGGTAGAAAACGAGGAATCCTTGTCCAAAGACGTTGCACTGTGCAAATTTCAAATGATACCATTTGGGTTAAAAACGGCTTTTGATGTTTCGGTGACTTAAGTTTCGGAGCATCATCACTTTTTTGGTTAAAATGTTCCTCTATAGCCTTCAGTGGTGATGATATGCAGCACATTATTCATGGAGTTTAAGCATTTGCAATGAACAATATTTCTAATGTCCGGCATCCTGAAGATGCAAACATCTCTGACAAACAATCAATAAACGGGGTAATCACCAGCAGATGCCAGGGAATGTGCTGAAACGCTGCTTCTCTCCCTGATTTTAATAGATAGAGATCTAACAATAAAGACTGCTGTGTAGGTTCATTTGGGGATCAATACAGCCTTTGTTTTCATGGAACGGAGAAAAGCCCATAGTAAATATTATTCAGCTCAAACAATGGCCACTGTGGCCATGCGAAACTTTAGCAACAGACGCTTCTATAAATTTCACAATTTCCTCTCGAAAAAGGCTAAAAATATGCTGGAACGTTCTGAAAAACGCGAGGACAGAGTGATGTAGGGCCGGCCTGAGGATGATGATTGGGGAGGAAAATTGAACTTTCTCAGCTGGTGTTTTGCAACAAATGAGACAGGAACCAACTACGAGTAACAGCGCATCAAGACACTCAACGCAACATTCTTTGGTTCCAAAGTCCCCACAAACACAACCGAACAAACAGACGAGACATAACGGCCAACTCATTAAACTCGTGAAAATCTGCAGGTCTGAATGCTCGTATCTAGCCCCAAAAATTCATAAAATAATAACATTATTCATGTAATGATCAGGCCAGTAGTTATATAAGAAAGCTATTTCATCATCTCAAAATAAAGACCCCTTAAGTGGGGGACCTACATTCTCTATAATAAACAACAACAGGAGAGAAACAGTGATGCAGTGCTATGCAGAATAACACAGTAATAATTCTCAAACAGCCTCGGTATAAACAATGGGTCTTCGTAGATAGGCCTAAGTGTGGGTGTGCGCACTAAGATGACTAAGGGAAATTTAAATCGGTTTGCGCAGGAAGATGGAAACAAAACCATGACACTTGTGAACCATGAAGACATTATAATTGTAAACACAGACAGCACATACACACACTTACAACATTCCACCTCTCTCCCATCTTGCCAAACACACACAGGCCTTAATTTGGGCCTACTTGTACTGAGGGTCCTTTTGAAGTGTCTGAGAGTAAATATTTTGCTATCTCACACACCTACACACATAAACACACACCACCCTGACCAGTGTCACTCACCCCTCTTGTGGCAGTTCTTGAGGAGGTGTCCCGAGGGTTTGTAGGGTACCCCGGCCAGCTTGGCCCCCGTGCTGCCCAGGCGGGCCCTGCCCAGGGGGCTGCCGTTCTGTTCCAGCCGGGCCAGCTTGGCTGGGGGGGCCTTGGAGTCGCGGTCGCCCATGCTGTTGACCAGGTCACAGTTCTCCTTCCCCAGGCACGCCTCGCTGAGATGGTCCATCATTCTCAGCACCTCTGCTCACTATCACCTGGGAGGAGATAAGACAGGGACAGTCTGGGTGTTAACTAGCTGGCAGAACATTATGAGGTTTCATGGACATGTAAGGCCTTCCCACAGTAAGCACATCATATTCAAATGCATGATATGAAGTATGCCAAATTATCTTTTTAGGATTGATTGTTTGGACATTGAAAAGGTTCGAAAAAAGAGGGTGATAACTTGTCAACATGAACATCTATCTATGGGAAAAAGCACATTAAAAACATAACAGTTACAACAATAACTGCCAATTCTGTGCTTTCATTACTTGGCACTCACAATGTTTCGTGCCATCGTAATGTTCCCATTTTTCAGAGCATGTATTATGTATGTCTGTCCCACTACGGATTCCCATATGGTGGGCAAACAAGACCATTTTTGTGCAAACACATTAATTTGCAGAAAGATTCCACTCTGATGATTACTGCAGTTCACAGCACAAGCCCACAAGCCTTGCAACAGTGAAGTGAAGGCTGAGAGAGAGAGTAGAGCTAAACATATTCAGCCTGAGTCACTTTCAGCACTCCCCCCCCCCCCCCCCAAAAAAAAACTACCAGACAAAAAAGCATAAAAAGGCAAAAGACCTGAAGAACATTGTTATGACAGAGTTGTATCACATGTGCCTAAACAGGACATGATATGAGGAAGAAGAATTTTGTGGGAGGTCTCTTTAAATTGCTCTTTAAATGTAAGAGAAGACTACAAAATGTGAGGTAAAACTAAATGAAAGCAGTACCATTGGAAAGAATGCTGACTTGTTATACCTTTGAGCCTATCAGAAATGAAAAGTGCAATCAGAAAAAAGAATGGACAGAGGACAAGGTGAAGTCTGACATGCCAGAAACACCTGATTATTGAAAACACATTTAAATTTTTATTTAACCAGGCAAGTGAGTTAAGAACAAGTTCTTCTCTACAAAGACAACCTACCGGGGAACAGTGGGTTAACTGCCTTGTTCAGGGGCAGAACGACAGATTTTTACTTTGTCAGCTTGGGGATTCGATAAAGCAACCTTTTGGTTACTGGCCCAACACTCCAACCACTAGGCTACCTGCCGCCCGCATACACAGCCACCGACTGCAGGAAGCACACAATCAACACCTTGACAATCTCTCCACAACTGAATGACAGGGTTAAACACCTAATACACACCATTTGCTTAGCAACATTTGAATAAGTATCTGTTATGGTGTTTCATTTTTTTAAATAAAAAATAAGGCTACATTCCTTTGGGTTATTATACAGTGTTTACATTGTGCAATAGAAAGTTTAAAATATATATTTCAACAAAAACTGACAGGTCAAAATAATGTACCTTCCCACCAGAACAGAAATGATCATGAACTATCTCATTCATGATATGCAATGAAGCAACTAATTGTTTAAATAGGGGCAACAGAATCCAGACCCGGATATGGTGGAGGTCCAGGGCAGGATTTCTGAATGACCTTTAAAAAAGACAAGCAAGAGTGCAAAACACAAGTTAAGTTACATTTAGGGCAAACCAACCTGAAACTCAGCACTTCAAAACTCGAAAGCATATAATGCAGTCTTGGTGAACGTTGCCTTCTTCAAGTTTTGTCAAGGGAAAGAAAACTTCAATGTCTGATGCTTTCTAGGTTTAAATGATAGGTCCTCTACAGAAATGTGTTCTTCTTTTGAGAGATGAAAGGTTGATATACAAAAGAGCAACCCACATCTATATAAAAGAAGACGTCGAGACAGACTGGGATACGATAACATTGGTAGTGAATTAAGTCTGTACAGTATAGCCTAAATAAATCGAATTATTTGCTCACTGGAAAAATAGTCATTCTTACGTCTTATTAGAAGTAGCGGAGGAAAATAACACCTGATACAATAAACTGGATAACTGTCTCGAGAATAGTCCATCGGTTACAAGTGCAACGAGTTAACACAACGTATCCACCACGATTATCAGTCAGTCGTGAATATAACATCGGATAGTGTTAAGCTGTGCTGAAATCTGTTATTTCTACCAGTCGCGAACAATCCTGATGTATAAACGCATACAAAAATAACGTGTATTCAATAAATTCGGCTTCTCTAGAATTTTTTTTTTATCGACAATGATCTGCTATCTCATGTAGAGACGATGGCGCAACGATATGCACACCCATGTTAAAAAGTGCGATTTACTTTCCAATGTCGAGTTAAGGCTTGCTATGGATGCATAACAGCTGCTTGCGATGTGTGTTCTTTCTGTTGGTTTGATTTGCGTCCGGACGGGAGCTCTTCTTTCTTTCTCGCTTTCCCCTTCTGTGTCCCCATTAAATTATGAGTTGTATTGACTCATCACTCCCCTTGCTGGTGCTGCCTGTGCTTTCCCTTTCTCCTCCTCATTTCAAAAGAAAATACCCCTAAAACAAGACGATTTAACCCGCATGTCGAGTGTTGAAGGCAGCCACTCGCGACAGCCGATGTCCTGGCGGAGTGTAGAACCTAAAATAAAGTAAAAAGTGCAAAGAAAACAGAGGATGGTGCGATTTCCGGCTGTGCGCGCAGGAATTTTTAATCAGCTTGATTAGAGTGAGGCGGTTCTGCATTTATTACTGAATAACACACACACATGCACATACACATAGGCGCGCATAGGCTATACATATTCGAGATGCTATGCGAATGGACATTATATAGGCTACAGGAGGACCATGTGGAAATTGTTAAAATAGGCCGATATAAACCGCACATCACTGAAATGCTATCTGAGAGAGCACAATAGAATAACTCCCATGCCGTTTTGGCTATTGATCTACGTCAGTCCTGAGTAGCCTACTCGACCCGTAAGCTATTCTTATTGTGCATAAAAATAAATAAACAAACAAACAAAATTGGTATCCCGAATAATAATAGGCTGTTTGTTTATTACATGGTTACTATTATTTTCCTGAACTTTTCCCATAATAGAGATGAATAATAGCCTACAATAATAATGCCAGAATCTGATATTAGGATTATTGAAAAGAGATTCAATCTGTTAGGTGTGAACACAAGTCTGTTAACTGTGTTTGCATATCACTTAGAGGTGCCTCACAGGCTGAATATGTCTTATTGCTACAGCACACATCATAGAAGTAGAGAGTGGTGAGCAAAAGCTGTTCTGGTGCCTTTCTAAATAGCTTATGTACACAGTGCATTCATTGCACACATGCTACGAGCAGCCCTACACGGGTGACAACGCAATAGAGAGCATAGCCAAACCTCTACTACTAAAGAGATTGGATTCCGGTACTGACTTTCCCTGACCACAAATATGACACTGTCCTAACCTTGCACGGGAGAAAGGGGGGACTGGGAGAGAGTGCGACCTTCCCAAGACCCTAGAGGCGCACCTCAAGGACATCACTGTCAAGGTAGGTGCCTTACAACTTCTGTTGAACAAAGTATTGTCTATAACGGAAAGCAATGTTGCTGTCTATTACTATATACATCACAACACAATTATTCTCGCTCAAATGGGAATGTGCACAGCACAGAACTGCTATAAAACATACGTCTGTACAAACAACGTAGAGATAACATCAATTGTCACCACAGAATCAAAGAATGTACATCATTACAGTTATCCTGCATGCCCTGAGATAAAACACTATTCTACATGAAAAGATTGTCAGCAGGGGACAATAAACAAAAACAAATGTGGGCGCAAATACTTTCAGAGACAGACCAAGATATTAGGTACAGTATATCAGGCATGTTGTCAACACAACATGAAAACAAGGCAGTCAGGACTCAGAAAAAAAAGCTAAAAAGGAAACCAACCAAAACAGGATGCATTAATACCTTGCAAACCATAAACATAAACTCTAAATATGCAGTGATTGCCTACCTCTTTGGTAAAACACAGAGGAAATACTGCATATAGAAACAAAATGTTGTGTATATATATTGTAGTATTTAGTCATAAACCATGGTAAGGCCTATAGCTCCCAGAAATGTTAAGCCAAATCATAAATCTCCTCCCACACAAAAAAACCTGTTGTTTTGTCAATAACACACATAGAGGCGAGCAGAAGGAGATATCTGAGGGGAAAACATTTGTCATAAAAAGTCCAACTCTTCAAAAGAGGGTTTCTCTTAAATTCCTGAGAAATGATTCCTAGAGATGAGACATCTTGAGCTCAGGGAAACTCTTAGTTCATACCTGTTTACGGCATTTTAAGCCAAGAAGGTGTTACTTTATGGTGTTCAAGATTTGTAAGGATTGACCCAGCAGATGACCTCTTTATCGTATACAAATGTGAGTGTTTGATGTTTTTTGATAGAAAGAGCACCCGAGTCACTGTATTCAAAATGAATGTATTGCTGAAAAACTTTTGAGCCGGAAGTAAACAGAGCAAGGTAAGATTCAGCGGTATCAAGTTGAGGTAGAACACTGTCTTGAGTAAACAACAACACCTAGCTGAATGTCAGTCACTTTCAAAGCAGTGAGTCTGTGCTGCCGATAAGTGATGCTGTCCCATGTCTGTGGCCTGTCACCGGAAACCCATACTATATGCTCCAATGTTAAAACTTTACTGTCTAAGGTTCAAACCAGTCAGGTGTATGTCACAATTCAATAAACTTAGTAGCCTATCTATAAAATGTTGGGTTGTACAGAGATGTAAAAACTGGCTAAACTGCTAAATTCATACTGCATTCATCAACAGAGTACTGCAGTATTACTTTGTTTTAATCAAGTAAGGTGCATGATAATAGAGATGAAAAGGACAAAGCGATATTCTGGGGCTATTACTATGTTATTACAGTGTTACTGCTGGTGATGTAGTAAAATGTACAAGAACAACTATCAATCTTTTTGGGTCAGATCCGTTGCTCATTTCACATGATATCACCTGTAATAGCAGGGTCAAGGTTTTATTTAACACATTGGGAAAGTTCAAAGCTAAATACATCAAATGTTTATTATCACAATCGTTTTGCGAGACAACACATGACACTTTCTGTACATTTGGTTGGGTGTACGTTTTCATATCTGTCAGAGTGGGCATGGAAATAGAAATAACAGCGAATGCGAGCTGTAGTCGGGCAAATTGTTATCTGCCGTGACGCAAGCAGCCGCTGTCATTTCCACTGTGATTGTGGGAGACCATCAGAGAGCATTGATAACCCTGCCAGCCAGGTTCTGGCACTGCCAACAGGTGCTGCCACTGCCAGCGACGTTGGCACAAACATGGCTGTGAAAACCCTCTGACATCCAGAAGGGCACAGATTTGCACTGACTGCACCACTGAATCAACAGTACTGATTATCAATTAACATATAGGTTTTTGTATCAGAGAGAAAATAAATATTTTTCACACTGAAAGGCCTCTATCAATACCAGCTGATTACAAACACGCTATTGTGATAGATTTACCAGGGCCACGGCATATGTGTTATTACATGTTTGTAAGAGATGGGTGATGATATAGCTGAGCTCCTTATTATGAAGCAGTGGTTTGACATGCACATCTTCAATAAAATAAACGATGTCAACACAATGAATGTCTTTAAAGATATACCTCTGTTAAATAGTGTAATACTTGAGCCATATGATTTAGTTACAATATTTTACAACACCTACTCATGATCCCTTCTAGTGTGCTATCAGCTTTGCCATCTTTTGCACCACCATATTATATAACCTTACAGTTATTGCCATATTGTAGCCCCTTCTTTGACCCTCACTATACCATCACATAGAACGATCATGAAGCCCCTTGTTAAATAATGGAGAGAAAATAAGTACGAGGTCAGTTTTGACAACCAGTTTATAATCTACTCTTTAACATGTTAAGATCCTGCGAAAGAAAGTGGCATGAGCGAACGCAGCAATGTTGGCTTAGCGTCTCGGACGACGCGGCTTCTTTGTTGTCCCAGACGTCGAACGCGTCATCACACACAGTATGTAGGTGTTGGGATGTCTTCATGCTCACCACTTTAATGGGCATTAATATGATTATTTGGATTATCTAATACAAATGAGTCTGTCTGCGTCTTAGCAGTGTGTGAATACTAACAGCATGGGGTAATGCTGTCAGTGCAGACCTCAGCTTGCTGTGTAGGATCTGGGAAATATGAAAGCACACACAAAAAAAGAAGGCACTAATAAGCCAATGAGGAATTCAATAATCTGTGTATTATTAATATTGGTGTGCTGATGTCAAAACATTATTATAGTACATGCACAAATTCCCTCTCCACTAATGAGATATTGTTTATACAGTAGTAGGTATTTGCAAGAGTGTGTCTTTGCATTGAGAGTGTGTAGACAGCAAACCAATTACCAAAGTCACATGAAAACTTAAAGAGGATAATGTCCGGTGCAAATTGTTTTAATTGAAGGGACATTTCCAGCAGTACTGCATGGCGTGCCACATATACAAATTAACTATTACTAAAAAGACATCAGTGAGAAACGGACAGATTCTTTGAGTACTCAGTCGTTAAGCAGTGAACCTGAATGTGCAAGATATTTCATATCAGCAATGGCTAGTGTTCTTTAAACTGAACGAGTTGTAGGCTCTCTATTAGACCCTCATAGTCAGTATGCTTTTGAATTAAAAGTGAAAGAAGGTCAAATTCTGATTTGGCAGTGTTGTGTCATCGTCGGAGAAGGAGAGTGAGATTCAAATGAACGCCAACGTCCAAAGTAGAACCGGACGACGCCCCCGCCCACTCACTGGAAGACCTTTTCACTTTCCTCTGAACAGGTCTCACAGTATGCGTCAAGTCGTAGACGCCGGCATCAAAGAGTAACAGAAATGAGACGGTGGCGATTTTGAGAAGCCGCACGCTCTTGCAAAATATACTATTTTGCCTCACAGGAACGGACCTCTGACGCCCACCGCTAGGACGATGTGTGGTGTGCACTGTCCCCCCACACACGGAAACACAGGTTTCTCAGTATCCGAGAGTGAGCTGGTCTCGGCTCTGTGTCTGTCTGGGCCTATATGCATCATAAGGTCAAGACCACTGTTCCGAGCCACAGCAGCCGTAGCGACAGTGGTGCCACGACGATGACCGGGCCATGATTAACACAGGGCCAGAGCTGGCCTCGTTTTAGTCTGCCCACAGGATCTTTATTAATGATTCAAAACAAATGATTGTGTCCCCGAGGCTGGTGAGAGGACCCTGTATCAGCTTGTTGATCCCCCTTCACTGTTATTGAATTATAAAACAAATTAGTCACAGAACAATCAACTAGCATCAGTTTCAGGGCCTTGGAAATGACTTTTCTGTCACTGGTTGCAGGGCCAGTGCTCATCACATGACTGAATAATTAGAACTCTAATTTCTGCCTCGTGGATTGCAACACATCAACAATTAATAGCTAGAGAGACAGGGTTGTGTGTTTCGGAAAGCAACACTGAAGATGGCTTTGTCCACACTTTGTTGTTAAGCTACACAGTGAGGGGGAGGCTAAAGATGTTGCAAAGGATGCCATATACTCTGCTGTGGAGGATATGTGAAAGGACAAAACTACGGTTGGTGCAGGAGAACTCTTAAGAGGGTTAAGTGAATGTGGGCAGGTGATACAAATGTTTACTATGCCCAGTACACAGAAAGGCTACTGAGCAAACCATTCCATAGGCCTGGGTGGGAGCATTGGATAAGGAATGCAAACTTGTCAATGCAGTTGTATCTACATATTTTCCTCTGCACATTTAATCTGCAGTCAAAGGATGCATCATCCACCACTGTACAAAACATTTGACAAGGGAATGGTTGAGGTTGTGTTTGTGTGTACACGAGAATACAGTATCGGTTGAAAATGTTTCATCGGAGTATGTGGGTGGGTATTAACAACCTGATCTTAGCAGGATGCGAATTCCACCAAAGCACTCGGTTCCTTTTTTGTTGCATTATCTGAACAAAGGATTCAGGAAAACCTACACAGATCGGATAATGACAAGCATAAAAATAAAACACAATCACATTTTTTTCAAGAAATCAAAACATATGTTGGGCCTGAAATAAGGTGATTTGAATTATAAAAAGTTCAAGGTATCAGTCAACATGTATTTTAAATTGTGTTTGTTATGGTGCCGTGAAGCATGCAAACAATTCAATATTTTTTACAGAAATGTCATTTTGCCAAACCGTGACAGAATCGACATGACAGACTTTGGTTATTTATCTCTGTGGAAAGACAGGCTCCCCATTCAACCGAACAGTGCTGATTGTGAGGACCAGAAACAATGCAAGCTTTTATCGTTAAGCCAAGGAATCTGGATCAACAGTATGCAAAGCATATGCCAAAATAAATTGTTTTCAACATGCTGGGGCAACATATCCCCCTTTTAAAGGAGTCTCAGATCATGGCAAAATGTGCTGTAACTCTGCAGTTGCATACAAGCGCGCATCCAGGGTGGTATGTCTGTAATTGCCAGGCCTTTTTACATTTTTGACACTGAGCCCTGGAATGTGTAAACAATCCCTATTAAGACAAAGACCTTTTACCAAAACTGGTTGCAGCATGTCATCAAAAAGTCTCAGATTCATTGTTACCTTTGTTCTCTATTAGCAATCATAACAGACCTATTTCAGAGGAGGTGGAATCCCCAAAGAGCCACACATCAAAAAACCAGACAGGCCTCTTATTTACTGGCGACAGTCTAATAAATGCATTTGCTGGCAGCTAAACAGGTATTTACTCTGCTCCTTACCATAGGTATAATTTCACTGTTTGCTGAGCTGTTATTTCTACAGTGCTAATTATCGAGGGTGGTAAAGACGATTAATGGTTTTACCCTAGATATCAGTCTCAGCACAGCGAGACACAACCCAACTCTAAACTCTCCAAGTACTTGGCTGTATGAATTTTAATAATGTAGAGATCTTCGTAGGAGGTATTTTGAAGAAGCCCCAGACTCTGTTCGCTACACCCTAACCTGAAGCCATCGTTTAGCCTGCAAAAGTCTGGAGGTTTTACCATTTAGAGTCCACATCTTTTTTTTCTTCTTCAAAAACAAGCTACAACTGCAAGAAGCTTGAGTGAATCATTTCAAGCGTCAGTGTTGTTGAGTGTCATTGAGCCTTCATCATGTGTTCTTGAGGAGAAGTTCCACCTCAGTAGCAAAGAGGAAACCTCTATGATGTACTGTACTGCCTAATTGGTCTCTTAGGGTCAATACATGAACTGAAGAGTTTGTTTCCTCTCGCCCACCTATTATGTACGTTAGTATCTATTACTATGCTCTTCCAACCCTACATCCCTTACCACAACCTCTGTTCAACGGCTGTGAGGACCTCATCTGAAAGAGCACTATGAGTTGCACACCCTACTGTCTTCTGTACTGTATGTTAAGAGCAGCAGCCAACGATCAGCTGAGCCTGCAAAGCCTCCGCTCCCTCAGAATCGTCTCCCGCATGCTAGAGCGACCTGACAAATGAGGTGGCAATTATTGGCGATGTGAGGTAAAAGTGCCACCAAGATGAGTAGGGTGGAGAGGAGAGGGAGAGATCCCCTCTAGGTGTGTTTCTAACAGTTCTCAAACAGTAGGATGATTTCCTGCTATTACAGAGCAGTCAATAACAAAGACGCGCGCTACTTTCACTTTGGTGCACTGACAAATATAACCCGACTTTTGATAACCTCAAAAACATCTATAGGCAAAGACAGGCAGTTAAATGTCTTGGTATTTCTTCTGCATTTATTCTTGATAATTGATCGCCTTATGGTCTTTATTACATGTCATAGGAATTTGCAAAAGGGTATGTGAAAATGAAACAGTTATGGCACAATGATAGGCTTCTTCTGAGCATGACTATTGGATCTGGGTCCTGTTAGGTATCTGGACTGTTAGCACTGTGCTCGCCATCTGACTTGTGTCGTTCCTGTCAAATAAGGTTAAGTAACAGATTTGGGTAAAAGATCAAGGAGTGTGTGTGTGTGTGTGTGTGTGTGTGTGTGTGTGTGTGTGTGTGTGTGTGTGTGTGTGTGTGTGTGTGTGTGTGTGTGCCACTTTCACAACGGCTAGCTAAGTGTTAAGACTGGTTTTAGTAAGTAGAAAGTGAGACTGAGAGAGCTAACAGCAGCGCTCAACGTTCAACGTTCAGTCTTTCATCTTAAACAGGACTTACAAGAAGTGACACGGTCGCTCAAACAGGAAAAGGGCTGTGACATTGTTCTGTGAAATAGTGACCAGATTAACCACAACAGCTCCTCAAACAGTGAGAGATTTGACAAGATACAATCACCTCTATTAAAACCATAACCTGGTTTCCTCCAGCTTGTCCCACTTTGACATCTTAAAAAATGCATGAGCACTACTAATGGCAGGACTGTCACACTCTCAGCATACAGGACTATCACACGCTCAGCATACAGGACTATCACACTCCCAGCATACAGGACTATCACACTCTCAGCATACAGGACTATCACACTCTCAGCATACAGGACAATCACACTCTCAGCATACAGGACTATCACACTCTCAGCATACAGGACTATCACACTCTCAGCATACAGGACTATCACACTCCCAGCATACAGGACTATCACACTCTCAGCATACAGGACTATCACACTCTCAGCATACAGGACTATCACACTCTCAGCATACAGGACTATCACACTCTCAGCATACAGGACTATCACACGCTCATCATACAGGACTATCACACACTCAGCATACAGGACTCTCATACTCTCAGTATACAGGACTATCACACTCTCAGCATACAGGACTATCACACTCTCAGCATACAGGACTATCACACGCTCAGCATACAGGCATACAGGACTATCACACGCTCAGCATACAGGACTCTCACACTCTCAGCATACAGGACTATCACACTCTCAGCATACAGGACTATCACACTCTCAGCATACAGGACTATCACACTCTCAGCATACAGGACTACCACACTCTCAGCATACAGGACTATCACACTCTCAGCATACAGGACTACCACACTCTCAGCATACAGGACTATCACACTCTCAGCATACAGGACTATCACACTCTCAGCATACAGGACTATCACACTCTCAGCATAAAGGACTATCACACTCTCAGCATACAGGAATATCACACTCTCAGCATACAGGACTATCAGACTCTCAGCATACAGGACTATCACACTCTCAGCATACAGGACTATCAAACTCTCAGCATACAGAACTATCACACTTTCAGCATACAGGACTATCACACTCTCAGCATACAGGACTACCACACTCTCAGCATACAGGACTATCACACTCTCAGCATACAGGACTATCACACTCTCAGCATAAAGGACTATCACACTCTCAGCATACAGGAATATCACACTCTCAGCATACAGGACTATCACACTCCCAGCATACAGGACTATCAGACTCTCAGCGTACAGGACTATCACACTCTCAGAATACAGGACTATCACACTCTCAGCATACAGGAATATCACACTCTCAGCATACAGGACTATCAGACTCTCAGCAGCGTACAGGACTATCAGACTCTCAGCATACAGGACTATCACACTCTCAGCAAACAGGACTATCAGAGTCCTAGCATACAGGACTATCACACTCTCAGCATATAGGACTATCAGAGTCTCAGCATACAGGACTATCAGACTCTCAGCGTACAGGACTATAACACAGTCAGCAGTGGAAAGCAAGATGTTTACGCTCTAGTTTAGTCTAATCAACTTCTTCTATAACATATTGCATAGGCTTATTAGGCTAGTTAGAAATATTAGACATACAAACATTTTCTCCTTTAAAATAATACTTAAAACCTAACTATAAGATGACTTAAAATGTAACTATGGTAAATGCAATTCCCCATTTCATGCTGATTTTACTTGATGTACCTGTGGAATAATTGTTTTAATAAATACATGTTTTCCAATTAGCATTATTTTACTAATATTAGCTGATATAAAGACACGATAACATTTTTCAGGGCTGAGAAAGTAGACAGCTTGATTACCTATTGGTGATCAGTGAATCAGATCAGATTCATCTTTGTCAGCAGCAATGCTAGTGATTATGGCTTGTCAAGAATCCAAGCCGTACTGAGATATATGAAAGAGACTGTCGAACCTGAACAAAACCACAACACAACTATGCCCACATAATCTCACAATGGCACACTACAACTTCCCATAACTGCCCTTACACACACACTCATCTGGATCTTAATGAAAACACCTGATCAGCACAATTACAAAAACCTCAATTAGACAAAAACTCAAGGCCATCATTACTACTTTTACCCAATATGCTCACTATCAGCTGCAATACATGTTGTCAACTCAACCATTGCAAAAGGGGATATTCAATATGTTCGCAATCCACTTGATTTCTTAATTTATTATTTGAGTTCCATTAGACTACAAGGCATTTGATTATGAAGCTATTATAAAGCCATTCTTAATAAAGTGCAGCGTTAGATATATAAGTAGTACGGTATAATAACTATGTTCTCTGACTACTAAAGCTCACCTATTGTTTGAATCCTGGAAAATATAAAGTTATCTGGATAACTATCTTAAACTATATGGATTAATTGGAATGTGTGAGTTCTGTCTTAAAATAAGCATAGACTCAAGTTTGAACGATTATCACTTGACTTCATAAAACACCCATTGGCAAAAAAAAAGGTAGGCAATCATGGCCTGTTGGTACAGGGTAATAGACTACTTAGCCTACTTGTTATTAACACGCGATGCATACTGTCACGTTCAGAATGTATATAATTAATCTAACAGCATGTCAAACAATTGGCGCGACAAAAAATTTACTTTTGTCAAAGACACTGTTATCTATGCCTATATACAGTTGTATAACAATAAAGGTGACTAATGTTTTTTCTATTGTGGTTATTCCAAGACATCACTCAAAACAAATACTGGTCATGTAATGCATTTTTCTAGCCAAGTCTGCAGGTAGCCTATAGGCTACATCACGGAACTGAAAAGATAAGGAAGCACAGAGTTGGTGCGTTCCCTCAAGATGCGCAATATACATGAATCGGTTTAACCTCATTCATGGGTGCCTATTAAGTCTGGAATATGCCGAGTTATTATTTACAATTTAACTAAACGCGACACAAAAGTATAGTCATTTACTTATTATAGCCTATTCTAGTATTACATCTATAGCCTATCATAAATCATGCACTCAGAACGTAGAGATTGTCTTCTCTAAATAGAAGACATAAATGTGCCTATATTTAGATGCATTTTGGCCTTTAGTCGGTTATCGAGAAGGGCCTGAAAACTGTTGGTCAACTGACTTAAATGCTTACTGTCAAAGTCTACTTCCGTTCATTCAAGGATCACACCTAACGTTACATTTTTAAAATAGGTGGACATTCCAGTCTGTCGGTAGCCTACAAAATAGCATATAGCAAAAATAAGCAGGTTCTGTTGAATTGAAAGAGAGAAAAAAATGAATTCAGGAGAAAATGTCACAATACCTTCAAAGTTAGCAGTTACCGTGAAGCCTCTTGTTTTCCATCAAAAGTTCAGAATTCTAATAAGAGTCTGCTCCACCTTGACGGATCCAAAACTGCTCAGGAAATTCCTACGGTTGAGAGGGACACACGAGCTGTCAAAACTGCACTCGCAAAGACTGCGCAAAGCTGAACTTCGGAGAGCCAGGATTGAGCGCAAATGCGAGCAACGTGTGCTGCGCGAGTGTGCTAGATTTGAGTCTCGGCATGAGAGGAGGGTTTCTTTGAAAGGGTGGCAGGTAAACGAACCGCCCCTCCCCGTTTCTGATGCTCAAATCGATGATTTGCCAGCTGTGGCGCAGCTTGTCTCGTGCCCCACTTTGGTTTTTACAACGCTCTTCTCCTGGTGCGCTCTCCAGGGTCTCCAGGGAGCTCGACGCGGGAGTAGCAGATAGGAGCCGACTGCCAGGAGAGCGTTCACACTCATTCATTTTCATATCTATACGCCACATGTTTGGGTGTCAAGAAAAACGACTGATAATATAAAACATTGCATGTTCATAAGATACATGTGTTTGAGGGTGCACATAGCCTCTTTTTTTTAACAATGGTGCACGGCAAACGGATCATTATACTGTCCAAACTCTCAAATTGGTCCTGCCGGATAATATAGAACCATAGAGGCTTCCTAGGCAGTGGTTTGTAGTGTTGGTATCCAACCTGGTCTCAGAGCACAACATCAAGTATCAAATCAATTACAGCACCGGTTATCATAGCCTAACATTTCATCCATGGTTAACCATACACGCGATAAAATAACCACTTCATTGTTTCATTTCCATCAATGTCTGTTGAAAAGATCATAAAAACTGCTATACGAGACAAACTTGTTGAAAGGCTTTTGCATTGCAAAGATAACACACACACACACACACACACATACATTTAAAAATAACAGTAATTACATTTACAACGAATAAAATGTAAAAAAGAACAATAATAACATATAAATAATATAGCCTACTTTCTATGTAAGAAAAATGCCTTTGGCATTCTATACCTACCATTTAAATCACTTAAGATAACAAGCTGTTGCTTCAGCCATAGTTAATACAGTAGCCGAAAATTGCGCATTGATGGCTGCTGTATGGCACAATCGAATTGAAAATCGTCTTGTGGTCGATAGAGTGCCACCTATAAGGCTTTATTAGTCCAAAGCTAATAAAATACTGAATTAGATTTTCTATCTAATTTTACTCTATTAGGTTATTGGATTATGCCTGTTTGAAAATGTGTTAACAATTTAACAAAATGCGGTTGGAGGGATAAGTGTTGAGAAAAAAAGAAAATGTACGTGTATTTAATTTGCTAAAAGTTCATTGCAGTCTATATGAGAGGTTTTCTCAAATTTATAGTTAAACAATTTAAATGAGTTTAGCTAAATCCTATAGTTTCACATGTATAAATATAGTAAGGAGTGGGTTGAAAATATAAATGCAGTGGGTTGAAAACATTTTGCCAATGTGAAAACGTGCGTAATACTTTGTAAAGTATAGGTAAATAAATGTAGGTAACTTTGGTATGTTTCATAATGTGACTTAAAAATGAGTGATCGAAAGACTAGTCAATGATGGCCATGCACTGCAAAGGGAATGCATTTGTAAACATTCAAAGGAACAGAGTGGTTGTATAACATGACCAAACTATGTAGCCTATGGGCAAGAAGACGTGGTCATTTAATTATATAATTGCCTTTTCCTCAGAATCTGTTTACTAATACCTTTTTGTAATAAGGCTTAAGGTACTTCTAGGATGATGTAATGAGGACAGTTTTTTAATCCTATATGATAGTCCTATATAGTCCTATATGATAGTTACAGAATGTTCTCTCTCTCTCTCTCTCTTGTGTGTGTGTGTGTGTGTGTGTGTGTGTGTGCGTGCGTGCGTGCGTGCATGTGTGAGTGTAGAATACATTGTCTGGACTAAGTGATTGACAATTTGATCTTTGATTTATTATTTTAATGTGCACACAGAGCTACCAGTGGCTGCAGCTCAACATAAAGAACTAAACTAAAATCACAGAAGTCAAGGAGTTGTATCATAACAATTACTTCACTGGTAGGCCTACTACTTTCTAACAATTAAGATTGAGTGTAACGTTAACTATTTCAACTGGTTGCAGGATATATATGGATGCAGGTTTATTGTAAGGCACAGGAAGAAATACTTCTCAGAAAGGTGTTTTTGTTGTGGGTTTGGAAATCCACAAAAGCCATTTTGGTTTCATGATGAGTTATATCTGAAACCTACATTTAAAACATCAGTTTCTCCATATGATTCACGATTGCACGCACATTTACTGCACTCTCATGGGAGAATGAAGTGGGTTCCAAAGTTACAGTTAAAGGGATTCGGAGTTTACGTTTTTTACTGTTATTTTATGTTTAAGTTTGTAATTTGCCTCAGTAGAATTTAAAGACATGGATAACAAACAATGTAAGTATTTACTCAAATGTAGGCTATCCTCAACTTTATTAGTTGCTGAAGCACTGATGTGTTTTTCCCACTTTGGCCACAAGGGGGACTACTATGACGTTGGCATCAGACAGATGACAGAACTCAGAGGACGGAAGCAGAAAAGTGATGACCTTTTCTCTCCATAATGCTGATTTCTCACTGATCAGTTTGGGGACATTTTATACAATTATTTTGCTTTTCATCTCATTGACCAAAAACCACACATTAACTTTACAAAACTGCTAAATGTAATGGTAATATGTTTGAAACTGTAATAACTGTATAATAACTTTCTCTATAGAGACATTACACTTTGATAGTTGTGAGTATTGGAGAAGTATTACGTATATTCCAAATAGCAATGATAATGCATATCATCAACTATTCTGCACTGAGCTATAGTAACATGGAGACCTCTCTTGCTAGGAATATGGTTAAAAATAACAGAGATGTGAGAAGTGAAGTTAACACAAATCATGATCAAGCAACACCATGGGCTGGGTCCATTAAACATTTTAATTGTCTGTGTTTTTCTGAAGACAGTAAACAGTACTTTTAAGATTACAAGGGTTCAACACTCCAGAATTAATGTTTCCAACCAACTTAATAGCAAGACATCATTGCATTTCCACCAAGTGGGTCTATTTTAATTACAGACTATTTTCTACTGAATGTAATTTGTCTAAAAAAATATGCCTTGAGCCACGAGTCAGACGTCTCGTCTAAATCTGGAATGTGTTTTATTGTTTTGATTTTGCGGTTACTGTTTACTGCTCGCTTGAGTTACTCTCTTTCATAATTAACTTCTCATCACCTTTTACGCTTAACATGAATTCCTGAGGAATCCAAACTAGCACTTGTGTTTTCCAGCATTTCATGTTGTTTACTGATAACTTCACTATTTCACAGGGCGTACTCTATTTTCACCCCTTACAAATCAAATAGGGAATGTGAACTCAATCCCCCCCTACCCTCCCTTCTTTGCAGCCTCTACCTTTCCCCAATTCTGTATGTGGCAATGGGACCATAATGTCTAACTGGATGTGTTCTGCTGTGTTAAACATGCTCACAGCCCAGATAAAACGCTATTCATCCTCATTCATCTGCTCCCTCAAGATGCTGCTGTGCTCCGTCAGGGAGGACTCTGAAGAGGAGAACCAAGCAGAACAGTAAGCTGACCCACAGAGGCCCTATCCAAACTGCACATGCCTAATATGCCTACTGCACTAATGGTGTGTCAGTCAGTCAGGTTCGCAGTCCTAGGTTCTCAGTAAAAGTATTTATCACGTCTGTTTACCCACTGGTTGTTAATGGCTGCTAAATGTCAGTAAAGTGTATCAAATACAATTTATTGTCCATTAGTTACAGCGAACAACAGAAATGTGTCTTCCGCTCTGTTCCCCCCCCCCCCCCCCCCCCCCCCCCCCCGCCCCCACCCCCTAGACATCACGTATACAGGTGAGATGAGCACATCGTTAAGCTGCAGTGCAGAGTGGGGTTAAGGGCCTTGCCCAAGGGATAAACGATAGGGGAATGTCTTGAGGATGTGAACCCAGTAGCCCTTCAGTTGCCAGATCAATTCCGACCGTTTTTTCCAGCGCCTGGCTTGGGTTTCATACCTGCCACCTTTTGGCCACAGTCCAACTCTGTAGTCGTTGGCTAACTACCGCCCCAAGTGTATGGCTACCAACTCAGTCAGAGAGGTGTTGTAATAACAGAACATTCAACAGTGCATTTCATTCCCATGTCATCCAAATTAGTCATGTGAGACCATCCTTCCAAACCTCTTCTAGTTGAAGCCTGGGCTTCTGAGGCTAAATCCATACTTACTGTCACCTTTATGCTTCCTGTAAGTGAAAAACAAGACAAAACAATGATCTTTCAGTTGTTGCAATCCCATTTACATGTAAATACTCACTTGCTCAGTTATTGGTAGGCTACAAGCTGAGTTTACAGTATGCTGAAACATGCCATAGACAATGACAGTAAGTTCCGTTGATTAACTCTCCTAGTAGTTGAACTTTATCTAACCCGCAGCCCTTCACTCCGAGCTGCCTGGTCTGACATGTCTGCCAATACAAAACATTTGGAGTCCCCACAATGCCCCTGTCTGTGTGTTTGACATGCATCTCAGCACGGCGCTCCAGTCACAGCAAGACATCATATCTTCCAGGAGAGTCTATTAGCCGTGCTTAATTAAACTAATGTAATTAGACAGATCCAAACTCACACGACTGAATCATTGATAAGGAAGCGGCCATGAGAGGAGTAGTGTTGCCACATCCCCTGGCTAGGCATTATTAATGGTAGTCCTACCTATTCCACAGTAATACGCTCCTCGCTGAGCTTGAGAGCTTGTGTGTTGATAATGTGTCTATTTGTGAATTAAATGCTTGGGATGTAGCCTACTGTATCTGAAGTTTTTCAGATTTTGTAAAACTAACAATGGAAAAAGGTTGACGGAACAAGCCATGTTCATATTGTAAGCAAGAAAACTTGCGACTGGCAAATTACATTCATTTTGTCAAACATATGTTGGGTGGGCCCAAAGGATGCTGACAATCAATGACTGATGAACACCAAAGGAGATTTTCTCTCTGTCATGATTTTGATTTGTTTGGAGTCATTGAGTGTGAGTGAGTCATTGAGAGTGTGAGTGAGTCATTGAGAGTGTGAGTGAGTCATTGAGAGTGTGTGAGTCATTGAGTGTGAGTGAGTCATTGAAAGGGTGAGTGAGTCATTGAGAGTGTGAGTGAGTCCTTGAGAGTGTGTGAGCCATTGAGTGTGAGTGAGTCAATGAGTGTGTGAGTGAGTCACTGAGTGTGTGAGTGAGTCATATTTTGTGAGTGAGTTACTGAGATTGTAAGTGAGTCATTGAGAGTGTGAGTGAGTCATTGATATTGTGAGTGAGTCATTGAGAGTGTGAGTGAGTCATTGAGAGTGTGAGTGAGTCATTGAGAGTGTGAGTGAGTCATTGAGAGTGTGAGTGAGTCATTGAGGGTAGGGTACTTTAAGCCTATGGCCAGGAGTTTTGCTTGACCATGTGACCTAATTTCCCTTGCTATTGAGGGAAAATGAGTCATCACTCAATTCAACTGACTCCCAATTACCAACACATACTGGACTGTGTTACTTACTGTGAAAAATAAAGATTTACAGTACAGTAGTAGTAGTAGTACAGTAGCAGTACAGTACAGTGCATTAGTTGTACAGTAGCATACAGTGTATTGAGAATGCCAGAAGTATCTCTGTTAATTAACAGAGTTCCAAAAAGTAACAGGGGAGCACATTGAGTTACAATTTGAACTTTCTCTGCTCCTGCAACTCAGGATATGGTTGTTGAAGTCGTTTAACAATGAACTCATTACTAAAGGGCCAGCTAAACTCAAGATATCCCGGGCATTGGATTTTTTCTGAACAATAGTCTTCCTATCTTATCTCAGAACAAAATGAGGACCTTGACTTCTGCCAGGGCATGAAGTAATATGCCCTCGTATGTTATTGGGTGACTCGCTATTCAAAGTAATGAGGTCGCCAATATGTCTTCCAATAGTTTACTCATGCAATTACCAAGAGTTACTTTCATTCATGTCATTGTTTTTATTTTGTCAAAATGTGAGACAGTAAGAGCGTCAATTAAGTGAAGTCACATCTGACTAAATATAAAGTAGCCTACACTCCAGATGACATGGATTGTATCACATCACTCAAATTGTTTGAGAGAGAAGAGTAAGAAGTCTGTGAGGAGAGTGGAACGTACTGAGAGATATATTTACACTATTTGGTTGTGTTGAGGAGCCACGTCAAGTTATTCCACATAATAATATAGGAGTGGAATGCATGATGTAACCATGGCAACGTCTGTAAGCATCAGGGCACACCTGAAGCCAATCAGGGGTGGGATGGCGTGATGGGGGGGGGGGGGGGGTGAGTGAACGTGTCGCAAGTGTCAGCTTCATTAAAGTCATCAAAACACTTCAGCCTAGCATTTAAGGCCTGATTCAATTAACATTTGTCCTAGAAGATAAATAATTGAGAGAATAAAAGGTATCCGTGTTAATCAATTCTTACTTTCCATACTTTCTTTGCTTTATCTTTGCTTCCATACTTTGCCCATTGCAATGATGCAACTATCAGCAGTGTAAAACTCCAGTGTAAAACCTTTAAATGTCGCTGCATGTTGACGTAAGACTTGTGCGATATAAATACTATGTGGCAGGTCATTTCTTTGCTTCCATACTTTGCCTTATTATATGTTATGCCAGACTGTTGTACTCTACAATCATACAGAACATGAAACATGAAATGCCAAAGTAGTATTAAATGATCCATAACATAGTATTTACAGTGCCTTCAGAAAGTATTTACACCCCTTGACTTTTTCCCTCATTTTGTTGTGTTACAGCCTGAATTTAAAGTGTATTCAATTTGGATTTTTGGGTCACTGGCCTACTCACAATAAAAGCTGAAATGTCTAGAGTCAATGATTATTCAACCCCTTTGTTATGGCAAGCCTAAATAAGTTCAGGAGTAAAACATTGCTTTATAAGCCACATAATAAGTTGCATGGGCCTCCCGGGTGGCGCAGTGGTTAAGCAGCGCCAGCAGTGGTACTGCAGCGCCAGCTGTGCCATCAGAGTCCCTGGGTCTGTCGTAACCGGCCGCGACCGGGAGGTCCGTGGGGCGACGCACAATTGGCCTAGCGTCGTCCGGGTTAGGGAGTGCTTGATCGGTAGGGATGTCCTTGTCTCATCGCGCACCAGCGACTCCTGTGGCGGGCCGGGCGCAGTGCGCGCTAAAAGTGCACGGTGTAGCCTCCGACACATTGGTGCGGCTGGCTTCCGGGTTGGATACGCGCTGTGTTAAGAAGCAGTGCGGCTGTGTATCGGGGGACGCATGACTTTCAACCTTCGTCTCTCCTGAGCCCTTACGGGAGTTGTAGCGATGAGACAAGATAGTAGCTACTACAACAATTGGATACCATGAAATTGGGGAGAAAAAAGGCGTACAAAAAAAAAGAAGTTGCATGGACTCACTTGTAATAATGTTTACACTAATTGTTTTGAATGACTACCTCAAAAAATACAAAAGGCATTGAATATCCCTTTGAGCATGGTGAAGTTATTAATTACACTTTGGATGGTCTATAAATACTCCCAGTCACTACAAAGATACAGGCGTCCTTCCTAACTCAGTTGCCGGAGAGGATAAAACCCATGAGGCTAACGGTGATTTTAAAACAGTTACAGAATATCCCTTTGAGCATGGTGAAGTTATTAATTACACTTTGGATGGTCTATCAATACTCCCAGTCACTACAAAGATACAGGCGTCCTTCCTAACTCAGTTGCCGGAGAGGATAAAACCCATGAGGCTAACGGTGATTTTAAAACAGTTACAGAATATCCCTTTGAGCATGGTGAAGTTATTAATTACACTTTGGATGGTCTATCAATACTCCCAGTCACTACAAAGATACAGGCGTCCTTCCTAACTCAGTTGCCGGAGAGGATAAAACCCATGAGGCTAACGGTGATTTTAAAACAGTTACAGAGTTGAATGGCTGTGATAAGAGAAAACTGAGGATGGATCAACAATATTGTAGTTACTCCACAATGCTAACTTAATTGAAAGAGCGAAAAGAAGGTAGCCTGTACAAAATACAAATATTCCAAAACATGCATCCTGTTTGCAACAAGGTACTAAAGTAATACTGCAAGAAATGTGGAAAAGCAGTATTACTTTTTGTCCCGAACACAAATCCAATAAAACACATTACTGAATACCACTCTACATATTCCCAAGCATGGTGGTGGCTGCATCATGTTATGGATATGCTTGTAATCATTAAGGACTGTGGAGTTTTTCAGGATAAAAAAGAAATTGAATTGTGCTAAGCACAAGCAAAATCATCCACTGGTTCAGAAGAAAGGTCTTTGTTTCTGGACATTTTGAGCCTGTAATCGAACCCACAAATTCTGATACTCCAGATACTCAAGTAGTCTTAAAGTTTTGTTGCTTATTTAATCAGGACAACAGTTTTCAGCTGTGCTAACATAATTTCAAAAGGGGTTTCTAATGATCAATTAGCCTTTTAAAATGATAAACTTCGATTAGCTATCACAATGTGCCTAGTGGTTAGAGCGTTGGACTAGTAACTGGAAGGTTGCAAGTTCAAACCCCCCTACCTGACAAGGCACAAAGCTGTCACTCTGCCCCTGAACAGGCAGTTAACCCACTGTTCCTCGGCCGTCATTGAAAATAAGAATTTGTTCTTAACTGACTTGCCTAGTTAAAAAAAAAAAAAAAATGTGACATTGGAACACATGAGTGATGGTTGCTGATAACAGGCCTCTGTACGCCTATGTAGATATTCCATTAAAACATCTGCCATTTCCAGCTACAATAGTAATTTACAACATTAACAATGTCTACACTGTATTTCTGATCAATTTGATATTCTTTTAATGGATAAAAAATGTGCTTTTCTTTCAAAAACAAGGATATTTCTAAGTGACCCCAAACTTTTGAACGGTAGATATTTCTGTATTTCATCTTCAATACATTCACAAAAAGTGATTGTGGGGTATTGTGTTTAGCTGGGTCAGAGAAAAAACAACAATTTTAATCCATTTTCAAAGCACTGTATATCACATACGCGTTAAGTCAACATGCAAAGATGAAGGTTTTACACAGCAGTATCAAGCTGATTGTATTGTTACATCGCACTGGGTCCTGCTGAGTCCTTCAGTCCAGCCATCTCCACATTAACACTATCCTGTTCTGGTTTACCCATACAGTAACCCTTCATCCCTCTATGCTCCAAGTTGCTTCTGACAGCAGCTTAGCCTCCCTCCTCCCTCCTATTAAACCCAAACAGGGGGTGTGGAGGGCCTCAGGGCATCAGCACGCCCCTCCCCTGCTCCTGGTTGCCCCCGGTGACGGCGACAGAAGTCTGTAATTGCCACCTCGTCAGACGACTTCATTAAGACCAGTATTGTCTGTGCAGCTGAACTGCAGAGGATGGAGGGAGATAGTGACAAGAGGAGAGAGCGAGAGGACCCACAACGCAATTACTGCAATGCTGTGACAGGTGGGGCCCACATCCACCATGTCTATTGGGCCATCGCGCATGCTGGGGAGTACCGGTGTAGACGCGTCATTTTTCACCCCCCTGTCATTAGCTGGTAATGATTGGATTATTTTGCAGATGAATCGCGGTATACGTCTTACTCACAAACACTTCCTAGAGATATTAATCAAAACCATCAAGGCAAAGCAGTCGGAGAGAATTAAAATAACAACATGCCTAAATAAAAAACGACAGTAATCCCTCAATGTGTTTGTAACTCCTTGGATATATTCGTGTTGAAGTGGCGCAGTCTCGGTTGAATTATTTTGTTACTTGTGACAGTTCTTATGAAATGATATATGTCTCCAAGTAATTATCTATAAGAATATTAAGTCTCACAAAGGAGAAAGCCGTTGCTACTGCAATAGGCAGACAACGAAGAAAACTCAATGCTGATAACTACCTTTGATTCAGTGAGTGCATTTAGATTCAGAAATAACAGGTGCTTTTCATTGTACTTGGTAATGTGACTTTAACTGTCAACTAAGCCAGTTGCACTATAATCTGAACCAGGCCTCACTAATGACATGGGTACATTATACACTTCAATACCAAAATGGCAATTATTCTAGAGTTAAGTATGGGTCCATTTTAAGCCATCATTGACTGGAACCCTATGAGAGAGGGATGTGATGTGTAGGCAGGTGAACTCCCTCTCTCCAGCAGGCCAGCTCCACACATTCCCTTCATCCTTTCAAATGACACATGACTGACATGGCCCTCGGTGAAAGGATAGTATTATAGTCATCCACTGCTCTGGGAAGGATCCGTGGGGTGGTTCAGCCCATGCCAAGCGCTTCAGTTGGCCGAGAGCCCCCTGGGAGGCTGGGGCTTAAGTCTCCATGGGCCAGGAAGCCCACAGGCCCCGTAGCCCAGGGAGAAGCAGCAAATCACGAGAGCACCTTGGCAGTGGGGCCCCCCTTGCCTTAGAACTGCTGAAGCTAAAAGATGGCTAATGGTGGCCAAATACAGTGCGAGTGAGTTTGGGATATTGGGGAGCGTGTCTTTAGGTTCATCTGGATTGGCGTCGATAAGGAGCCTCAGTCGTCCTCCTCTTGCTATCACTACCCTGCACGGGGTGAGAGCTGAGTGTGACGGTCAGTTTCTGTGTGTTTGTGTGTGTGTGTGTGTGTGTCTGTGTGTGTGTGTGTGTGTGTGTGTGTGTGTGTGTGTGTGTGTGTGTGTGTGTGTGTGTGTGTGTGTGTGTGTGTGTGTGTGTGTGTGTGTGTGTGTGTGTGTGTGTGTGTGTGTGTGTATGTGAGTGAGTGTGTGTGTGTGTGTGAAGGTGGCATTTGATGGGGGACTGGCAGCCCATCTCCTAGATGCCAGCAGTGAGCTGATGCCACACCAAACACATTCCTTTCACAGAGAACAGAGGCACGGTCAACACCATGCCAGCACTCAGGCCCTGAAGTCATCCCCCTTCTCCTCAACTAGAAACTGTCAGTGAAGGCATGACTGTCCTATGGAATATGTGGGATATGAGAAGATCACATGTTGAATTAAATCAACGGAATTATGCAAGTGGCAGGTTGACAAAAAGAGAGGGGTGTAAAAGGTTTGATAAATACATCAATGTGACTGCACTGAAACTTTTCTGTCCAATGTTTTGCCCAAACGTGTGCTATTATCACAGAGAAAGCCATGAGCATCGCATCTGACTTTTTTGGGGTGATTTTCTTTGTGAGGGTGTGTTGCTGGAAGGGACACTGAAAGAAAAAACAGAAGTCCATAAAAGCTATTCAAACAAACTTGTTAATCAGTCACTCAAACTTAAGTATTCTATATATTTCAGATCATTTCAGAGGTTGCGGGGTATTCAGCCCTCAGAGCCCCAATGCTCTACCAAGGCTTAAGTGATGACATGGAATGATTATGGCACAGTTAAATAGCAGTGTAATGAGCTAATTAGCCCTATTGACACCCATGGCTGTCTCAGTGGTAGATCAGGTATCCTTTACACAGTCCTTAATCACAACAGATAATACTGTTTAACCCTGAGATGCTAAAGCTGGGCAATGGAGACCCACAGTGATTTCTGTATTCAGATATTGTAATTTTAAACTTTGATGCATTTTAATAAAATGTGCTCTTCTTGTATCCTCCAAACATGTGTACATTCATTTTCAAATCAATATTTCTTGTCGGGAAGAAAGATAGTACTGAAAACCTTTCACAAGCCCATGTTACTGTTGAGACCTCTATCTCATGTAAAAAAAAAATACATATGCTAAAACAACTTCCTAAAGTACAAATCTCACTATTTCTTCTCATTTTGTGTTGTTTGATGTGATTTCATGGAATAAACCCATGCTATTTTACACAGAATGGCATCTGAGGAATAAACAGAAACGTTTTGGGCTCTGTTTCTCAGTTCACTTGTCTTTGTACCTTGAATTCTTTTTGGTCTAGCAAAGTACTGGAACAATTGTGTTGAGGTACTTCAGGTAAATTGAGGGCGTTCTGAAAAGAATTACTGCCACAACAAAGTATGGGAAAGTTGAAAGTATTTGTTCAATTCATATGTTGAGTCATACCATAGGTCCTGTAAGCGGTGGGGTGTCATTTTCAGAGTTCATTTTGACATTTGGATGGTATTAGTATTAATCTATCTACTGTCAAATTTGACATACCTTTGGGGTGGCAGGTAGCCTAGTGGTTAAAGCTTTGGACAGGTAACCGAAATGCTGCTAGATCGAATCCCTGAGCTGACAAGGTAAAAATCTGTCATTCTACCCCTGAACAAGGCAGTTAACCCACTGTTCCTAGGCCGTCATTGTAAATAAGAATTTGTTATTAACTGACTTGCCTATTTAAATAAAGGTTAAAATCAATAAACTGTGAGATTATATGAACAGAGCCTAACCCAGACTTGAAAAAAACCCAGTTATGTAGCTTGATCATGACTGATAGGTCTAATGGGATACCAAGCCTCTGCTTTGTTTGCAGAGGTAATGATATATTTGAGGAGTGAGATATGATTGTGTAAGTTTAAATTGTAAGTTTGCTACCGAGGACATTTTTGTGACAATTGTGACAGGAAGCAGATAAAGAGCTCAGAGAACAATGTTCCACGATGCACCAGACAGACAGACAGACAGACAGACAAACAGTAGCTACCTGGGCAACATTGAATTTGAGGGAAGTTGCATGTAATCGTGGCAAATGAGACTGTAACCAGGGATTGAGTTTTAGTCAGGTCTGGAAAAGGGGGAGTGTGGGTTCTAATCAAACTCCACACAAACA
The DNA here is from genome assembly GCF_013265735.2 of Oncorhynchus mykiss. Classification (NCBI taxonomy): domain Eukaryota; kingdom Metazoa; phylum Chordata; class Actinopteri; order Salmoniformes; family Salmonidae; genus Oncorhynchus; species Oncorhynchus mykiss. The sequence continues at coordinate 25,534,473 of NC_048567.1, forward strand.
GACATCAACGGAGCACACAGATGATCGCATTATCACATTCACATGATGTATTTGAATATTACTTATGATTCAGTATTAATATCAGTGATGTAGTGGTAAAAAAAAAGAAGGTGGGTAATGGGTTAACTACTGTATAAACTCCAGTGGGCGATCGAGATAGGGTGAACAACCACCAATTTAAATGAAATCGTATGACATTTTTTCGAACTGTATTGTTTGATTGCATTTCAAAGTAGGCCTACGGGGAAGATAGCATATTGAAACATATCTTCTTAATTTTTTGTTCCTGACTTGTTTGATAAGATTAGAACAGATTTTCTTAGGCGCCCCACGTGGGGCCCCAAATGCGAGTTTGGGAACCACTGTACAAATCTCACAATCTCTTCTCATTTTGTGTTGTTTGATGTGATTTCATGGAATAAACCCATGCTATTTTACACAGAATGGCATGTGAGGAATAAACAGAAACGTTTTGGGCTCTGTTTCTCAGTTCACTTGTCTTTGTACCTTGAATTCTTTGTGGTCTAGCAAAGTACTGGAACAATTGTGTTGAGGTACTTCAGGTAAATTGAGGGCGTTCTGAAAAGAATTACTGCCACAACAAAGTATGGGAAAGTTGAAAGTATTTGTTCAATTCAGAACCACTGTACTAACATCTATCTCTGCTTGCTTCTTCTCTCTCTGTCTCCTCTGCTTCCTCCTGCATGTATTGCAGCCAAGGAGCCAGGTTTCCGGTCTAGAAGCACGGTTTCAAATGCTCCTATAGTTTTGCTTCAGTACTGCAGTTTAACTGACGCCCGGCCCAGAAAAACCATTTCCATAGACGGACACATAGAGAAGTCAGATTAGAAAATTCCTAATAAGACACTTTAGTCATCACCTCCGTGCACAAAACATCAATTGAATTGTTCAAATAATAGTCGCTGAGGCCTATTTTTGTTCTTCATAACTCACAGTCGAAGATATTCACATTTTATATTCATCCAATGTCTGTCAGGTTTTTAGATGATGTGATGCTAGGGCTAATGTGATGTTGGTCAACCCACATATACATGGTCCATGAATCGGCATATGAGAACGTGAGTAGATTGCCTTGAAAACAACAATTGGACATCTTGGATGCAGTCTCCAGTTCTTATTATACCTCAGTGATTGCAGCCTGCCTCAGCCTCACCACTGAGCGCCACATCACTGTCTGTCTCAGTAGCCTACTGTAAAGCAAAGTCATTATGAGAACTTCGTATCCAATGTTTTGCTCCAGCTGAGGAAGGCCCCATTTAAGGTTAACTTCTTACTTCATCCTTCTAGTTGGCTAAGTAATACGAGCAAACAGTGTGTTCAGAAAGTATTCACACACCTTTGCTTTTTCCACATTTTGTTGTGTTACAGCCTGAATTTCAAACATATTAAATTGAGATGTTGTGTCACTGATCTACAGACAATACGCAATAATGTCAAAGAGGAATTTTGTTTGTAGAATTTTTTTTATAATGAATAAAAAATGTAAAGCTGAAATGTCTTGAGTCAATAAGTATTCAAACCCTTTGTTTTGGCACGCCTAAATAAGTTCAGGAGTAAATATGTGCTTAACAAATCCCAAAGTATGTTGCATGGATTCATTCCGTGTTCAAGGATAGTGGTGAACATTATTTTATACCCCACACATACAATTATCTGTAAGGTTCCCCAGTTGAGTAGTGAAGACCAGGGAGGTTTTTCAATGCCTCGCAAAGAGCACTTAATTACTAAAATATCTGAATATCCCTTTGAGCATTGTGAAGTTATTAATTACACTTTGGATGGTGTATCAATACACCCAGTCACTACAAAGTAACAGGTGTCCTTCCTAACTCAGTTGCCGGAGAGGAAGGAAATCTGTCAGGGATTTCACCATGAGGCCAATGGAGATTTTAAAACAGTTACAGAGTTTAATGTTGTTATATTAGAAAACATTTTGCAAGCTACTCTCTCTGACCTTCTGAAAATGTCACTGTGTTCTATAGGCCTACACATCGCAAATTATAAATGTACACATATCGTCGTCACCCATCTACCTTATAAAGTAAGGCATGATCGCAAGCATCAATCTGTTCAAATTGCACCCTAGTGTAGTGTGTACATACAAACTAAGTTATTCGACAAAAAAAGATCCCCTTACGAGGACATTGAACATGGTTGACACCAACGTTCCCTTTAAAGTGGGACTGCCTTGTAGAAGAAAGCAGAAGAAATACAAGTCTACTGAGAGAAGCACGAGATTGAACATCACTGAACTTTCTAGTTTTCACTGTTAGTTAACACTATTAATGTTTCCCTTTGCTGTGGCAATGGTGATTGAATCAACGCAATATTATCCACTTTAAATGCAACATACCGAAACAATATGAACTATGCAAGACACCGAATGCAAAACTATGTAATTTTGTTGTAGGCGGAACACATTGGAGTAGGATTCTATTGCACAACTCAGCCCGACTTAGCCCACACTCTACACAGACCAGTGCGGCATAACCAATCAGAGCTGCAGTAGGCCTATATTATTTTGTTCATATCCTTTTCTAGTTAGTGAGTTATTATCCCACATATAGATCATTTGTAGTCAGCAATAGGGGAGTGATTGCTTCCTACAAGAGCACAAAACTTTGAAATGTGAGTCAGGTAAAGAGATTTTACATCATCATTTTGAAAAATGCTTGAATATACTAAGTAGCCAATAGGCAGAGGGTAGCTAACATAATTTGTCTGATTCTCTGTAATAATGTTATGGGAATAATAATGCATTTTGTTTCGTAAAGTGGTTCCTTGCATCAAACAACACAACAACATTTCCAGTCACCTCCTTGTCTGAAGAACAAGTGGATAAACATTTTAATGTCAAGCCCCGCATGTTCTTTTCAAAAGTCTCATGGAATGTAGGGCTACATTGAAGACCACACATTGGCTGCTACTGTAGGCTGAATGATAGAACAGCTGATTCCATGTTATTATGGGATGCATTTTCCCCATTGTTTTGATGTTAGGCCACTTTGGTAGGCCTACATTATGATCAAATAGCCACAGTAGCCTACTTGGTCACTGGTGAAACTGTAATTTAAAGCGGGTACAGCCTCCTGCGCTGGAAGTTGCACAGAAGAAATGTACTCAGTGGCGAAAAAATTTGAGGGAACATTGGTTGACACGAATGCAGATCTCAAAACAAACAAAAAACACAACTCATTTGAGCGAGATACTGTAATATGAGCGCAACACTGGCAGAATCCTATAGTTGCAAGATGAAGTACATTTTTTATCAGCTGCTGTCCCACTGGACACAGAGTGACTGCTAGACTGACTCTGTCTGTTTCTCCAAGTGGCCACCTGGGAAGACCAATTAGGCGTTCCCATGGAGAGCGATGTGGCCCTAATACCAAATGGAATATGAAGAAGCAAAATCAATTACACTGAAGCTGACCCTCAGAAGGAATGTGACTACGAAAAGCCAGGTGGTACACAAAAACATTTGTCTCAAGACAACATTTGGGATGGAATATGCAACTTTTCAATGCAAGGCCTTTCTAAAGTCATGATGTGAACCATAAGAACAGGAGGAAATAGTCTGTGAGTTTATGTTGTACACAATGCACTGTAATGATATTTCAATAATGCAGTTTTGGGTCCAAACCACTCTCAAACTTTGGCAGAATGCATTTTGTTATACCCTTGTAATCGTGATGGCTTAATCCTTACTTACTTAAATGGATTGCAAACCTAAATCCTCTGGAATTTCAAATAGCCACTGATTTAAACACTTTGGTGACAGTTATCTTCTCTAGACTTAAACCTCATTTGTAGTGATACAATGGAGGGCTACATTTTTGACAAGGAAATTAGATAAACAAGTTCTCACAACCCATTTCACTTCATGTTTTGGAAAAGGTATTTGCAAAAAAACAAATTCATTGAAGAGATATGCAGAGCATTTTGGGTGATTTCCTCTCATTTATGTTTCGGGAGCCGTCAACAAGATGCAGAGAGGCGTCAGCGAAACAACAGATGTACCTCGAGAGATGGGAAGGATAATGAAAAGTTTGATTATCTAAGTTGCACCCAGTTTTCTAGACAATCATTTATACAGAAATGTCATTCTGAATACAGTTCTCTTAATTTGACTTTAATTAAACAATGCTGGTACTTTCAATGACCAAATGTTCCCACACAGCTAAATGGAAGGCCCCGAACCATTAAGAAGAAAATAAAGTTGGTCCCAGGAGGCTGTGCTAGAATCTGATCTGCCGAAATGACAGCTGATGGCTTAAAAAAGATAATTAACTTTTCAATTAGTGCTGCATCTGACATTGCCGTGGTGTCTAGTCAAGCAACTAGACTGCTGTTTAGGGAGACTTGGGTAATAGATTGACACACTTTGCACTATTTAGGCATTTGAAAGATGTTTTTTTTTTATTGTGAGCATTGTTGTGCTTTGAAACTTTGTCAGATATTGTAATTTTCCAAAATATGTTTGCTATTAGCTCTCAACTTGACATAGAGTCTGGAAAATGCTAGTTATAAATCCAGTGAACACTAATGAAATCCTAAATCCAAGCACTGTTTTTATTTAAAACACAACTTTTACCCTGTTTATCAAGTGTTGGAAAAACTTGTCAATAATCAACTGACTGGATTTCTTGATGTCTATAGGATTCTCTCTGGTATGCAATCTGGTTTCTGCTCAAGTTATGGATGTGTCACTGCAACCTCCTCAATGATGTCACCGTTGTCCTTGATTCTAAGCAATGTTGTGCTGCTATTTTTATTGGCTTGGCCAAAGCTTTTGATACAGAAGACCATTCCAATAACCAAGATGGCATAACAGTTCAGACGTCTTTTGTCCTCGTCTTGTCGTGTCCTGTATATGTATATATATTTACAACTTTTTTCACATACATTTTATTTTTATTTTCCATCAACTCATCTTCAAAACACTCTCCTGCAACCCGCCTCACCAATTTACATTTATAAAAAAGTATTATTTACCTCACATCTGTAATCCTCCAAGAAGCTAGCCAGAAACTCCAAGAAGCTAGCCAGAAACTAGCCAGAAGCTAGCCAGGAGCTAGCCAGAAGCTAATCCAGAAGCTAGTTAGCTTCTTTACTGGCAAATCGTTAGTATTCAGCTAACCACGGTTTGTGGTCATCAGCTATCCTTTAGCTCGAAAATCTATCGGCAGTTTTGTACGGCGCAGCGCGGCTCGGAACAGAACACACCGGACCAATTGTTCTCTCCATGTCCCTGGATTTCAACTGCTCTCTGGACATTCATACCCGGATCTCACAGCTAGCTAGCTGCTATCCGTGTGACTATCGGCTTTCAGCGATTCCGGCGCAAACATCAATTATTCCGGAGCTAGCCAGCTCCGTCAATCAGTCCTGAGTTCCATCAATCCCTCCTGGGCTGCAGTAACCTATCCGGACCCGTTTTACTGCCTACGCGGAGCCCCACCGGGCCTTCACAACTGGACTGCCGACGTTATCTACCCGAAGGAGATCCGGCTGGCTCCTCCGTCGCGACGTTACCTGAACGCCCATCTGCGGCCTGCTAACCGTTAGCTGTCTCACCGGCTGCTATCTGAATAGACAATCGGACAATTTATTTATTGGTATTATTATCATGTTTTTTTTTGGGGCCTCTATAACTATATCTATTGTTCTTATTTTTGTTGTTGTTGTGTGATTTGGATTAATCCCCTCTACCACACGGAACCCCACTAATCAAGAGGTGGCTAACAACACACCTCCATCCTATGCTAGCTTGCTACCGATGGCCTGGCTAGCTGTCTAAATCGCCGTGACCCCCAACCAACCTCTCCACTCACTGGACCCTTTTGATCACTCGACTAAGCATGCCTCTCCTTAATGTCAATATGTCTTGTCCATTGCTGTTCTGGTTAGTGTTTATTGGCTTATTTCACTGTAGAGCCTCTAGTCCTGCTCACAATACCTTATCCAACCTATTAGTTCCACCACCCACACATGCAATGACATCTCCTGGTTTCAATGATGTTTCTAGAGACAATATCTCTCTCTTCATCACTCAATACCTAGGTTTACCTCCACTGTATTCACATCCTACCATACCTTTGTCTGTACATTATACCTTGATGCTATTTTATCGCCCCCAGAAACCTCCTTTTACTCTCTGTTCCAGACGTTCTAGACGACCAATTCTTATTGCTTTTAGCCGCACCCTTATTCTACTCCTCCTATGTTCCTCTGGCGATGTAGAGGTGAATCCAGGCCCTGCAGTGCCTAGCTCCACTCCTATTCCCCAGGCGCTCTCTTTTGACGACTTCTGTAACCGTAATAGCCTTGGTTTCATGCATGTTAACATTAGAAGCCTCCTCCCTAAGTTTGTTCTATTCACTGCTTTAGCACACTCTGCCAACCCGGATGTTCTAGCTGTGTCTGAATCCTGGCTTAGGAAGACCACCAAAAATGCAGAAATTTTAATTCCAAACTACAACATTTTCAGACAAGATAGAACTGCCAAAGGGGGCGGTGTTGCAATCTACTGCAAAGATAGCCTGCAGAGTTCTGTCCTACTATCCAGGTCTGTACCCAAACAATTTGAATTTCTACTTTTAAAAATCCACCTCTCTAAAAACAAGTCTCTCACCGTTGCCGCCTGCTATAGACCACCCTCTGCCCCCAGCTGTGCTCTGGACACCATATGTGAACTGATTGCCCCCCATCTATCTTCAGAGCTCGTGCTGCTAGGCGACCTAAACTGGAACATGCTTAACACCCCAGCCATCCTACAATCTAAACTTGATGCCCTCAATCTCACACAAATGATCAATGAACCTACCAGGTACCTCCCCAAAGCCTTAAACACGGGCACCCTCATAGATATCATCCTAACCAACTTCCCCTCTAAATACACCTCTGCTGTCTTCAACCAAGATCTCAGCGATCACTGCCTCTTTGCCTGCATCCGTAATGGGTCAGCGGTCAAACGACCTCCACTCATCACTGTAAAACGCTCCCTGAAACACTTCAGCGAGCAGGCCTTTCTAATCGACCTGGCCGGGGTATCCTGGAAGGATATTGATCTCATCCCGTCAGTAGAGGATGCCTGGATATTTTTTTTAAATGCCTTCCTAACCATCTTAAATAAACATGCCCCATTCAAGAAATTTAGAACCAGGAACAGATATAGCCCTTGGTTCTCCCCAGACCTGACTGCCCTTAACCAACACAAAAACATCCTATGGCGTTCTGCATTAGCATCGAACAGCCCCGTGATATGCAGCTGTTCAGGGAAGCTAGAAACCATTATACACAGGCAGTTAGAAAAGACAAGGCTAGCTTTTTCAAGCAGAAATTTGCTTCCTGCAACACAAACTCAAAAAAGTTCTGGGACACTGTAAAGTCCACGGAGAATAAGAACACCTCCTCCCAGCTGCCCACTGCACTGAAGATAGGAAACACTGTCACCACTGATAAATCCACCATAATTGAGAATTTCAATAAGCATTTTTCTACGCCTGGCCATGCTTTCCACCTGGCTACTCCTACCCCGGTCAACAGCACTGCACCCCCAACAGCAACTCGCCCAAGCCTTCCCCATTTCTCCTTCTCCCAAATCCATTCAGCTGATGTTCTGAAAGAGCTGCAAAATCTGGACCCCTACAAATCAGCCGGGCTAGACCAATCTGGACCCTTTCTTTCTAAAATTATCTGCCGACATTGTTGCCACCCCTATTACTAGCCTGTTCAACCTCTCTTTCGTGTCGTCTGAGATTCCCAAAGATTGGAAAGCAGCTGCGGGTCATCCCCCTCTTCAAAGGGGGGGGGGGGGGGGGGGGGGGGGGGGGGGGGGGGACACTCTTGACCCAAACTGCTACAGATCTATATCTATCCTACCCTGTCTTTCTAAGGTCTTCGAAAGCCAAGTCAACCAACAGACCATTTTCGAATCTCACCATACCCTCTCTGCTATGCAATCTGGTTTCAGAGCTGGTCATGGGTGCACCTCAGCCACGCTCAAGGTCCTAAACGATATCTTAACCGCCATCGATAAGAAACATTACTGTGCAGCCATATTTATTGATCTGGCCAAGGCTTTCGACTCTGTCAATCACCACATCCTCATCGGCAGACTCGACAGCCTTGGTTTCTCAAATGATTGCCTCACCTGGTTCACCAACTACTTCTCTGATAGAGTTCAGTGTGGCAAATCGGAGGGTCTGTTGTCCGGACCTCTGGCAGTCTCTATGGGGGTGCCACAGGGTTCAATTCTTGGACCGACTCTCTTCTCTGTATACATCAATGATGTCGCTCTTGCTGCTGGTGAGTCTCTGATCCACCTCTACGCAGACGACACCATTCTGTATACTTCCGGCCCTTCTTTGGACACTGTGTTAACAACCCTCCAGGCAAGCTTCAATGCCATACAAGCCTCCTTCCGTGGCCTCCAATTGCTCTTAAATACAAGTAAAACTAAATGCATGCTCTTCAACTGATCGCTACCTGCACCTACCCACCTGTCCAACATCACTACTCTGGACGGCTCTGACTACAAATACTTAGGTGTCTGGTTAGACTGTTAACTCTCCTTCCAGACCCATATCAAACATCTCCAATCCAAAGTTAAATCTAGAATTGGCTTCCTATTTCGCAACAAAGCATCCTTCACTCATGCTGCCAAACATACCCTTGTAAAACTGACTATCCTACCAATCCTCGACTTTGGCGATGTCATTTACAAAATAGCCTCCAATACCTTAATCAACAAATTGGATGCAGTCTATCACAGTGCAATCCGTTTTGTCACCAAAGCGCCATATACTACCCACCATTGCGACCTGTACACTCTCGTTGGCTGGCCCTCGCTTCATACTCGTCGCCAAACCCACTGGCTCCATGTCATCTACAAGACCCTGCTAGGTAAAGTCCCCCCTTATCTCAGCTCGCTGGTCACCATAGCATCTCCCACCTGCAGCACACGCTCCAGCAGGTATATCTCTCTAGTCACCCCCAAAACCAATTCTATCTTTGGCCGCCTCTCCTTCCAGTTCTCTGCTGCCAATGACTGGAACGAACTACAAAAATCTCTGAAACTGGAAACACTTATATCCCTCACTAGCTTTAAGCACCAACTGTCAGAGCAGCTCACATATTACTGCACCTGTACATAGCCCACCTATAATTTAGCCCAAACAACTACCTCTTTCCCAACTGTATTTAATTTATTTATTTTGCTCCTTTGCACCCCATTATTTGTATTTCTACTTTGCACATTCTTCCATTGCAAAACTACCATTCCAGTGTTTTACTTGCTATATTGTATTTACTTTGCCACCAAGGCCTTTTTTGCCTTTACCTCCCTTCTCACCTCATTTGCTCACATTGTATATGGACTTGTTTGTACTGTATTATTGACTGTATGTTTGTTTTACTCCATGTGTAACTCTGTGTCGTTGTATCTGTCGAACTGCTTTGCTTTATCTTGGCCAGGTCGCAATTGTAAATGAGAACTTGTTCTCAACTTGCCTACCTGGTTAAATAAAGGTAAAATAAAAAATTAAATTAAATTCCATTCTCGTGGACTGGCTAAGAAGTATTGGTGTCTCTGAGGGGTCTTTGGCCTGCTTTGCTAACTACCTCTCTCAAAGAGTGCAGTGTATAAAGTCAGAAAATCTGCTGTCTCAGCCACTGCCTGTCACCAAGGGAGTAACCCAAGGCTCAATCCTAAGCCCCACGCTCTTCTCAATTTACATCAACAAAATAGCTCAGGCAGTAGGAAGCTCTCTCATCCATTTACATGCAGATGATACAGTTTTTATTTTGTTTTATTTTTTTACCCCTTTTTCTCCCCAATTTCGTGGTATCTAATTGTTGTAGTAGCTACTATCTTGTCTCATCGCTACAACTCCCGTACGGGCTCGGGAGAGACGAAGGTTGAAAGCCATGCGTCCTCCGATACACAACCCAGCCAGCCGTACTGCTTCTTAACACAGCGCATATCCAACCCGGAAGCCAGCCGCACCAATGTGTCGGAGGCTACACCGTGCATCTGGCAACCTTGATTAGCACGCACTGCGCCAGGCCCGCCACAGGAGTCGCTGGTGCACGATGAGACAAGGACATCCCTACCGACCAAGCCCTCCCTAACCCGGACGACGCTAGGCCAATTGTGCGTCGCCCCACGGACCTCCCGGTCGCGGCCGGTTACGACAGAGCCTGGGCGCGAGATGATACAGTTTTATACTCAGCTGGCCCCTCCCTGGATTTTGTGTTAAATGCTCTACAACAAAGCTTTCTTAATGTCCAAAATGCTTTCTCTACCCTTAACCTTGTTCTGAACACCTCCAAAACAAAAGTAAAGTGGTTTGGTAAGAAGAAGAAGAATGCCCCTCTCCCCACAGGTGTGATTCAGATGACCATCCTACCAATGCTAGATTACGGAGACATTTATAGATCGGCAGGTAAGGGTGCTCTCGTGCGGCAAGATGTTATTTACTATTCAGACAGATTTGCCAGCAATGCTCCTTATAGGACACATCACTGCACTCTCTACTCCTCTGTAAACGGGTCATCTCTGTATACCCGTCGCAAGACTCACTGGTTGATGCTTATTTATTAAACCCTCTTAGGTCTCACTCCCCCCTATCTGAGATATCTACTGCAGCCTCCATCCTTCACATTGAAACACCCATTCTGATGGGCCTTCATTTCTCAGAACAAGAATAAACTGACGAGTTTCAGAAGAAAGTTATTTGTTTCTAGCCATTTTGAGCCTGTAATTGAACCCACAAATTCTGATGCTCCAGATACTCAACTAGTCTACAGAAGGCCAGTTTTATTGCTTCTTTAATCAGGACAACAGTTTTTAGCTGTGCTAACATAATTGCAAAAGGGGTTTCTAATGATCAATTAGCCTTTTAAAATGATACATTTGGATTAGCTCACATAACGTGCCATTGGAACACAGGAGTGATGGTTGCTGATAATGAGCCTCTGTACGCCTATGTAGATATTCCATAAAAAATCAGCCGTTTCCAGCAACAACAGTCATTTCCAACATTAACAATGTCTACACTGTATTTCTGACCAATTTGATGTTATTTTAATGGACAAAAAATGTGCTTTTCTTTCAAAAACAAGGATATTTCTAAGTTACCCCAAACCTTTGAACGGCAGTGTGTCATTGTAAATAAGAATTTGTTCTTAAACTGACCTGCCTAGTTAAATAAAGGTTAAATAAAATAGATCAATAAAATAAATAATACTCATACATCCCCTTGTTGTAACTATCACATACAATACATACCATCTTTCCATGTGTTACTGGTGAGCTATTTGAGGAATATTAGATGAAACATCCTAGTCTTTTGTTCCGAAGCTACAGTATCTCTTGAATGTGTTGTTTTCAATTAGCTCATGATTCCTCATTTCCTCTTAATATTAAGGCCCACACTGTGTTTTAATTGAAGTGGCTATGTGGCTGTGTGCAGTGACGTGGGGACAATGTGCTAGCTCCGCACTACTCATTAGCCTGACTGTGGCATACACCTGGGGTTCATCCAAACCAGGGGTCAGAGGGTAAGGGAATTTGTACGATAATTATTGACAAGCAGATGTTATAAAGTCATTTATGGTAATGCAATCATAATAAATGGCTTTTGTTGCTGGGTGGGGAGTGGGGGGGACTTGATGTGGGAAAAGGGCGGGGAATGGGGAGGCAGTTTACATTTTTTTAAACAAAGCTGTCCAAGTGACTACTGCATATAGGCGAAAGTATGCGGTGAAAGATGTTACACACACACACACACACACACACACACACACACACACACACACACACACACACACACACACACACACACACAAAGGTATTTTGTTAATGCACCATACATGCTTAGGAGTACACATTTGTTTACATTCTGAGAACTCAGAGGATTTAAGGTGAACAGAACATGGCCTACATTTATTCTCCATAGAATCCTGGTGGGGTGTTACGCTGCAGGTAGCATTTCCCCTCGTGTGTCGAGACTAAAACGTCGTATTTATTCTAATTGACAAGAGCATCTATGGCAACACCGTCACTTGTGTACAAAAATAACCCCACGTGAGGTGATCTGCACAAATCAGATATAAGGACCTAGACGGGAGAAAGCGGCATGTGTAGTTGCTTTTACATATTGTCAGTAGCCATAAGACAACCCTATCTGTCTCTCGAAATGTGTCAGGAATTACCACCATTTGAGCCTCCTATTCCAAAAACATGCATTAACCCCCTCCTTAGGTGCAATAGTTCTTTTTAGTGTGAGCAAATATCGCAGCGAAGCAGCAACCTGGCAGCTGGCTGAGTATTGCCCTGCACAGGAAGAAAGCATCCATGTTATCATACACACACATGTGGCCTGGGTAAAGATTAAGCCGTATTCATCCCTGGCTGCCTCCTTCTCCTGCCTCAGTCCATCACAGATATGGCACCGATTCAGCCGGAGAAGCAGGAGAGGTGCCACGGATTTCACGGCGTTCCCAAATCAGGCCGTCTGGAGACACGGAGTTGTGCGGCACTGCTCGCAACTCGCTTTGGCTTTCTCAGGATCAAAAGCCCCCCTATTCCGGAGTTTGGATTTTTTTAAGATGGAAGCTTCGACAGAGTTCCCCCCTCCCCTACACAGTCCCCTGTTGTGTGCCTGGAATTGGGAATTGTCTGCTGATTCATGCTTTCTGTGGACTATTGTTTGGGAACATGTTAATATTTGCTGTGAGTTTTAGGGGAATGGATTTAGTTAAATGAAAGAAAGAGGGGAAGAAAGAGAGTGATCATTTAGCATGGAGAAGTGCGGGATCATTGCATGTCCCCGCTGACATGTGCATTATCACTGAATAGGACTGGGGATCAGAGTGTGCATGTTGGCCTTGACTTGGGGAAGAGGTTTACACCCCTCAAGCTACTTAGAGGCCCTGTCAATGCTAAGCCTTTAATAATTCCTGCAGTTCCCTTAAAAAAGAGATACACACAAAGGCGAGACAAAGTCATGAATGCTTGTATATGGTAATAGTAAGGCCATGCTGACAATGAACCTCAGGCCTTCACAAAGATCCCTCAGCTACTGGGAGTGGCTGCTAGGTCACATCAGTTCCCTCATAATAGCGAACCTGCACTAAGTACCCTCTAGTTTTTCCCTCAGAATCACTGGAAATTATTGGAACTAAATGTCATGACTGATTGGCTGTAGTGACAAGGTACAGCTACAAGGTGAGGAGATAAGAGAAAGAATTACTGGACCCTTCTGACGCTATCATATTTCACTGTCATGATCATCATGATGAATAGAAGAACAAACAGTTCAAGTGTGGGATACAAAGTTATACACGTCAGTTAACATTAGAAGAATACAGTTCCATCTCTCTGAGTAGAACAGCAAATGTAGAACATCAGTGTCATTTAATCATACAATAGTAATAATTGAAAGTACGTGGCGATAGACTCGTTGAAACTTGTTTTACCTTTTGCCACATTTCAGGCTTCAAACATAAAGATATAAAACTGTATTTTTTTTGTGAAGAATCAACAACAAGTGGGACACAATCATGAAGTGGAACGACATTTATTGGATATTTCAAACTTTTTTAACAAATCAAAAACTGAAAAATTGGGCGTGCAAAATTATTCAGCCCCCTTAAGTTAATACTTTGTAGCGCCACCTTTTGCTGCGATTACAGCTGTAAGTCGCTTGGGGTATGTCTCTATCAGTTTTGCACATCGAGAGACTGACATTTTTTCCCATTCCTCCTTGGAAAACAGCTCGAGATCAGTGAGGTTGGATGGAGAGCATTTGTGAACAGCAGTTTTCAGTTCTTTCCACAGATTCTCGATTGGATTCAGGTCTGGACTTTGACTTGGCCATTCTAACACCTGGATATGTTTATTTTTTAACCATTCCATTGTAGATTTTGCTTTATGTTTTGGATCATTGTCTTGTTGGAAGACAAATCTCCGTCCCAGTCTCAGGTCTTTTGCAGACTCCATCAGGTTTTCTTTCAGAATGGTCCTGTATTTGGCTCCATCCATCTTCCCATCAATTTTAACCATCTTCCCTGTCCCTGCTGAAGAAAAGCAGGTCCAAACCATGATGCTGCCACCACCATGTTTGACAGTGGGGATGGTGTGTTCAGCTGTGTTGCTTTTACGCCAAACATAACGTTTTGCATTGTTGCCAAAAAGTTCAATTTTGGTTTCATCTGACCAGAGCACCTTCTTCCACATGTTTGGTGTGTCTCCCAGGTGGCTTGTGGCAAACTTTAAACAACACTTTTTATGGATATCTTTAAGAAATGGCTTTCTTCTTGCCACTCTTCCATAAAGGCCAGATTTGTGCAATATACGACTGATTGTTGTCCTATGGACAGAGTCTCCCACCTCAGCTGTAGATCTCTGCAGTTCATCCAGTGATCATGGGCCTCTTGGCTGCATCTCCGATCAGTCTTCTCCTTGTATGAGCTGAAAGTTTAGAGGGACGGCCAGGTCTTGGTAGATTTGCAGTGGTCTGATACTCCTTCCATTTCAATATTATCGCTTGCACAGTGCTCCTTGGGATCTTTAAAGCTTGGGAAATCTTTTTGTATCCAAATCCGGCTTTAAACTTCTTCACAACAGTATCTCGTTGTTCCTCTGTGTTCCTTGTTCTTCATGATGCTCTCTGCGCTTTTAACGGACCTCTGAGACTATCACAGTGCAGGTGCATTTATACGGAGACTTGATTACACACAGGTGGATTGTATTTATCATCATTAGTCATTTAGGTCAACATTGGATCATTCAGAGATCCTCACTGAACTTCTGGAGAGAGTTTGCTGCACTGAAAGTAAAGGGGCTGAATAATTTTGCACGGCCAATTTTTCAGTTTTTGATTTGTTAAAAAAGTTTGAAATATCCAATAAATGTCGTTCCACTTCATGATTGTGTCCCACTTGTTGATTCTTCACAAACAAATACAGTTTTATATCTTTATGTTTGAAGCCTGAAATGAGGCAAAAGGTCGCAAAGTTCAAGGGGGCCGAATACTTTCACAAGGCACTGTAACTGCTATTAAATGATAAAAATACCTTTCTTCTCTGACATTTAAAACACATACTTACTTAGGGGATTTTTTTTTTTAGAAGGATAATAATTAGATCAATCTTAACCACACGTACAAGACGGTGATAGTTGGCATTCTTTACTTTCATCACAATATGATTGAGGGTAGAATATGATTTACTAGGAGCAACCCAAAACATAGAATTCATACATTCTATTTAATTATGTTTTCCTAGATATCTCAACAAATCAAAGTTGCGCCAAACCAGGAGTCACTAATCACACTGGTGTACCCAGGCATAAACGATGCAGTAACCCGTCTGAATGTTCAAGGTGACGCGGTGTCATGTTGTGTTGTGTTTTCTAGGCACTCGCTTCACCAGTCACAGATTAGAAGGGCAGTTTTGCTGCGACGGTGACTCCAAAGTGTTTTCCCTGTGTCAGTAACATTTCATTTTTTCTAAAAACCACTGGTGCAGTATATTAGCCATAATTTATGTTTATCATCTCTTGTTCCGTAGTTGACTTCAACAAACCGTTTAATACTTAAGCTGGTGCATATGGCTCCAGTAATATCTATTCTGCTTGGAGGAGCACTTTAAAGAGTTTAAATCATTTCTTTGGGCCAACACTAATGAATTATGTCACCATAACCGCAATCTAAAAGTGCTTGGGAACCAGTCGGGTAATTATCTAAAGACAGGAAAGGAGACATTTGGGGGGCTAGGGAGAGGAGTGAGGACGCCTTTGAAGTGTACAGTTGAAGCCGGAAGTTTACATGCACTTAGGTTGGAGTCATTAAAACTAGTTTTTCAACCACTCCACAAATTTCTTGTTAACAAACTATTGTTTTGGCAAGTCGGTTAGTACATCTACTTTGTGCATGACAAGTAATGTTTACAGACAGATTATTTAACTCATAGTTCACTGTATCACAATTCCAGTTGGTCAGAAGTTTACATACATTAAGTTGACTATGCCTTCAATCAGCTTGGAAAATTCCGGAAATGATGTCATGGATTTAGAAGCTTCTGATGGGCTAATTGACATCATTTGAGTCAATTGGAGGTGTACCTGTGGATGTATTTTAAGGCCTACCTTCAAACTCAGTGCCTCTTTGCTTGGGAATATCAAAAGAAATCAGCCAAGACCTCAGATTTTTTTTTTGTAGACCTCCACAAGTCTGGTTCATCCTTGGGAGCAATTTCCAAATGCCTGAAGGTACCACGTTCATCTGTACAAACAATAGTACGCAAGTATAAACACCATGGGACCACGTAGCCGTCATACCGCTCAGGAAGGAGACGCGTTCTGTCTCCTAGAAATGAATGTACTTTGGTGCGAAAATTGCAAATCAATCCCAGAACAACAGCAAATGACCTTGTGGAGATGCTGGAGGAAACAGGTCTATCTATATCCACAGTAAAACAAGTCCTATATCGACATAACTTGAAAGGCCGTTCAGCAAGGAAGAAGCTTCTGCTCCAAAACAGCCATAAAAAAGCCTGACTACGGTTTGCAACTGCACATGTGGACAAAGATTGTACTTTTTGGAGAAATGTCCTCTGGTCTGATGAAACAAAAATAGAACTGTTTGGCCATAATGACCATCGTTATGTTTGGAGGAAAAAGGGGGAGGCTTGCAAGGCGAAGAACACCATCCCAACCGTGAAGAATGGGGGTGGCAGCATCATGTTGTGGGGGTGCTTTGCTGCAGGAGGTACTGGTGCACTTCACAATATAGATGGCATCATTAGGGAGGAAAATCATGTGCATACTGTATATTGAAGCAACATCTCAAGACAACAGTCAGAAAGTTAAAGCTCGGTCGCAAATGGGTCTTCCAAATGGACAATGACCCCAAGCAAACTTCCAAAGTTGTGGCAAAATGGCTTAAGGACAACAATGTCAAGGTATTGGAGTGGCCATCACAAAGCCCTGACCTCAATCCTATAGACAATGTGTGGGCAGAGCTGAAAAAGCGTGAGCGAGCAAGGAGGCCTACAAACCTGACTCACTTACACCAGCTCTGTCAGGAGGAATGGGCCAAAATTCACCCAAATTATTGTGGGAAGCTTGTGGAAGGCTACCTGAAAAGTATGACCCAATTAAAACAATTTAAAGGCAATGCTACAAAGTACTAATTGAGTGTATATAACTTCTGACCCACTGGGAATGTGATGAAAGAATAAAAGCTGAAATAAATCATCCTCTCTACTATTATTCTGACATGTCATATTCTTAAAATCCTAACTGACCAAAGACAGGGAATCTTTACTAGGATTAAATGTCAGGAATTGTAAATAAACTGAATTTCAATGTATTTGGCTAAGGTGTATGTAAACTTCTGACTTCAACTGTACCTAACAAGATTCCTTGGGAAGATTATGATGTGTAAGGTGTACTTATTGAGTACTATGGGTTGTTGAAGGGCGAGGAGCTGGGATTTTATGAGGTAATTCAAACAGTCAGACAAATGTTCTGTTCTGAAATCAAATATATACTTGATGTTTTCAGGGTCCTACCATTACCTCAATGCCTTCTTTCTCCATAAACTAGTGTTTGTTTGTCAGAGTGTAACTCTTCTGTATATACTACTGTTATGGTAGGTAGGCATGAATAGTATTCACAGAACACTTCCTATTCATAGGAACACTTCCTATTCATCTATAACCTACACGTACACAGTCAATTACACATCTACTGTAAGCATGGCTTATTAGATTTTTCAGTTGGCAAACACGATGACAGTTGGAATATAACCCCTCACCCCTGAACAATTCCAATATAATGGAAGTTACCATCTCTGTGGGTATATGAAAGGTAAATGCTCTGGGTTGTTGAGTAAGTATTCAGAGTAAGATGTATTACTCTGTCCTGGTTAAAAGTATGCTAGCTCGTCCTCCACTGGCTGGCTGGAAATAGTCCCTCGTCTGTCAGGAGAGTGGAGATTAGCACCAGATAAACATCACAGTTCTACTGCGTCATTACTGTTTTCATTCATATGTATGCTTCAATTATATTTCTGATTTGTTCTTTGTGATCTTCTTTCTGGTCATAATGAGTGACTCTTTGTTTTATATGTTTTAGGACTAAAGCCATCTTTGAATGATCCTGTTACAGTAAATCCTATATTCACAGCTTTATACATGTTCACAAATCAGTCAATTTAACCTAGCGGAAATATTCTCTGAAATGGCAACATGCTGTAAATTTTCACCCAAACCAGAAGGTACATTATAGACCCAATATGAAAAATAAGAAATGTGCAAGGTGGCCTTGGCCGTCTTACAGAAGGTGTAGAGGTGGAATGCATTTAATTAAAGCTTCAAATATTCATTTGGCAAATATATCAAGGTTCCAAACACAGGCCCAGAAATGGCAAGCAGGGCTGGCAGGCGTTCACAATGGAGGATGTCAAATGACAGTAATCCATGAAAAAGAGCACACATTTATAGAATGTATTTTGAACCCTCCATTCCCCATCTCTGATGTCTTTTGGTTTTATTTTTGGTAAGAGGTTCAATAGCCTTGTACATCCTCAAAAAAAATCACTCAAATGCCTTACTATGATTTTTAAACTTCACGTTCATTTCAGGTTCATTGCGCTGCTTTTTGGATAAAAATGCAAAGATTAACAAAAATATTTAAAAATACATATATTTCATATTTGCACTTTAAAGTGTTATATTAATTTATGAAATATATTTATTGTAATTAATATATATACTATTATTGCATTATACAATATGTTACTTTTGGAATAAACATGTGCACAATACTTTACTTATATACAGTGCCTTGCGAAAGTATTCGGCCCCCTTGAACTTTGCGACCTTTTGCCACATTTCAGGCTTCAAACATAAAGATATAAAACTGTATTTTTTTGTGAAGAATCAACAACAAGTGGGACACAATCATGAAGTGGAACGACATTTATTGGATATTTCAAACTTTTTGAACAAATCAAAAACTGAAAAATTGGGCGTGCAAAATTATTCAGCCCCTTTACTTTCAGTGCAGCAAACTCTCTCCAGAAGTTCAGTGAGGATCTCTGAATGATCCAATGTTGACCTAAATGACTAATGATGATAAAGACAATCCACCTGTGTGTAATCAAGTCTCCGTATAAATGCACATGCACTGTGATAGTCTCAGAGGTCCGTTAAAAGCGCAGAGAGCATCATGAAGAACAAGGAACACACCAGGCAGGTCCGAGATACTGTTGTGAAGAAGTTTAAAGCCGGATTTGGATACAAAAAGATTTCCCAAGCTTTAAACATCCCAAGGAGCACTGTGCAAGCGATAATATTGAAATGGAAGGAGTATCAGACCACTGCAAATCTACCAAGACCTGGCCGTCCCTCTAAACTTTCAGCTCATACAAGGAGAAGACTGATCAGAGATACAGCCAAGAGGCCCATGATCACTCTGGATGAACTGCAGAGATCTACAGCTGAGGTGGGAGACTCTGTCCATAGGACAACAATCAGTCGTATATTGCACAAATCTGGCCTTTATGGAAGAGTGGCAAGAAGAAAGCCATTTCTTAAAGATATCCATAAAAAGTGTCGTTTAAAGTTTGCCACAAGCCACCTGGGAGACACACCAAACATGTGGAAGAAGGTGCTCTGGTCAGATGAAACCAAAATTGAACTTTTTGGCAACAATGCAAAACGTTATGTTTGGCGTAAAAGCAACACAGCTGAACACACCATCCCCACTGTCAAACATGGTGGTGGCAGCATCATGGTTTGGGCCTGCTTTTCTTCAGCAGGGACAGGGGAGATGGTTAAAATTGATGGGAAGATGGATGGAGCCAAATACAGGACCATTCTGGAAGAAAACCTGATGGAGTCTGCAAAAGACCTGAGACTGGGACGGAGATTTGTCTTCCAACAAGACAATGATCCAAAACATAAAGCAAAATCTACAATGGAATGGTTCAAAAATAAACATATCCAGGTGTTAGAATGGCCAAGTCAAAGTCCAGACCTGAATCCAATCGAGAATCTGTGGAAAGAACTGAAAACTGCTGTTCACAAATGCTCTCCATCCAACCTCACTGAGCTCGAGCTGTTTTGCAAGGAGGAATGGGAAAAAATGTCAGTCTCTCGATGTGCAAAACTGATAGAGACATACCCCAAGCGACTTACAGCTGTAATCGCAGCAAAAGGTGGCGCTACAAAGTATTAACTTAAGGGGGCTGAATAATTTTGCACGCCCAATTTTTCAGTTTTTGATTTGTTAAAAAAGTTTGAAATATCCAATACATGTCGTTCCACTTCATGATTGTGTCCCACTTGTTGTTGATTCTTCACAACAAAA